>NW_027192145.1:2137822-2163895 GCF_041956525.1 Rhizomucor pusillus | reverse complement strand
TGCGTAGCTAAAGTAGGATGGCGAATTCAAGTTTCTTAAACGATTTATTTTGCCATATTGTAATAATTGAGCAATTCCTTGTGGATCTTTGTTGTTTTGTCTGCTAGATGGTTGAAATAAAGCATCTCTCGTGCAACATCCGTCCTGTAATCATATACAACGGCTCTCAGCTGCTCCAGCACACCTTGTTTTAACAACGACTCCTTGTGCTCCCGGTACAATTGCTGTGCTACCTGCATCTCCGCACTCCATTTAGCATATTCGTCGTCATTTGTGATCTTTTCCATGGTGAACTCGGCAGGTGGGGATAGATATTGGTTGGATTGTGATTCAAATAGTTCCGAATGTAATTTCAAGGCTTGTTCAGCTGAACGGATCTTGGAAGCTTTGTCCCTCTCATAGTCAACAGCTCGCCTTTTGGCGCTTCGTTCTCCATATTCAGTGTAAGGTTCACATGCATTTGGATTTTTCGCATTAGACATATGGGTATCACCATAGGCATCTCGTCTTTGTGGGACTGACTCTTCGACTTCTGCGTTGCGGCTTCGCTTTATGCCTCCAAATATACTGTTGAGTGAATCGACTTCTGCGGCGCGGCTTCGTTTTATAATTCCTATTCCACTGGGTACTTTCTTTTGCTTTGGCTCTTCAGTGTCGCTGCTCCTCTTTGGTCTTTTCTCTGGTTCGGGTAATTCGTTTGCCTTGGAACTTTTAGAAGATTTTCCGTCGCCAATGCCAACTGTTAGAGATCGATCGTCCTCAGCGCCATTCTTTCGCTTATCAGATTGCTGTGATGATGGCAAACTCGTGTTTGCTTTATCTGTTGGGAGCTGATGATCGTTGGCATTGGTTACTTTCCAAGGAGAATTTCGCCGAATTTGCGGACGTCGACTATCATCTTTCTCTGTCGAATGTCGTTCATCATCGGTGCTACTTGATTGTCTATTAGAGCGATTAGAGCGGTTGGATGAAGCGCTAGAAGCCCGTCGTCTCGTCGGATATCGCTCATCATCGGTGCTACTTGCTCGTCTTCGAGACTGCGTATTAGGAGTAGCTCTTCTTCGAGTAGTTTGGGTATCCCGTTTTGTTATACTTTCAATAAGTTCTTGCGCCCTTTTAGCTTTTTCGGTAGCTCGTTCGCGTTCCTGTGCGGTATATTTCCATCCTTGGATATCCAAATCTTCGTAACATTCAAGGCTCAGGGTATAAAGTTTGCTGGTACCATGCATAATCGGTGCTGCTACCTACAATAAACATTATTGTAAGGATCCAAATATCCAATTGGAGACTGGTCCTTAAGCTTACATCATCGAGGAGCTGCACGATGCAAGATCGCTCTTGAGATCTTGCCTCCAAATGACCATAGATGTCTTCAAGGGAAAATGTTCCAGTTGCTAAGAAATGCATCAGACGCCGCTTAAGGCCTTGCACTTCTGTGCGAGACAAGGCAGCAGATGATTGCGAGCTGCTGGATACTACATTTTCTTTTGGTGACGCTCGTGTTCGAGAAAGAGCAGGCGACTTCTGCTGTGTTCGACGTTGAGGCTTCTTTCTTGCAGCCTTCGCTTGTTTCTCAAACTCCTGGATCTGCTTTGCATCGACAAGTGCCGTAGTTCGAGACTTTCGCGCCTTTTCGGCTTCTTGGACCTTGTTGCGGTAGCGGGCTCTGTCCTCCTCTGACAAGACACGCTTGATCGCTGACGAGTGGGTGACATCAGCCATTACTTGCATTTCAACTTGACCGTTGCTGAGAGGAGCACCAATGAGCACATGTTGGTCAGTTTCAATAACAGGTGAGTATTCGAAAGGGAACTTCTTTCCATTGACAAGCAAGCTCTGTATTGGGTGAAGGATCAGTCAGTTCCTGTCAGTGTAATGTGTGGAGTACATGTCAACATGCGACTTACATATTCGTGCCCCTTTACTTCCAGCTCCAAGTCTGCCTCTCCAACGCTGTTTTCAATGAGATCCCGGACCTCTCGAGTGAATCGCAAAGAAATTGCTCGCTTGCTCTGTGTCATTGGAGTCATTGACAGGAAAGCGGGAAGAGAGAGTTACTTTGTACCAGCGGGCTCCGCAGCTGCATTTTGCGCGTTGTCTGTTCTCAGATAATGTATCCTTAGTATGGAGAGAAGCGCACATATTGAACAATGGCTATATTAGCGATACTCGCTGGTATGCAAACGATCTTGTAACCGCAAACGAACAGGACCTGACCCGCGAATGGAGGGATTAGTGTGCACAAGGAAATTGATGGAGCATACTTTTCGTCAGCAGCGGTGAAGTCTCTTCCAGCTATATGGATTCAGCTTTACACTCTATATTATGCTGCCCCTTATCTGTCCGCAGACTGCGTAGAATCTTGGGTCACAAAGGATACACAACAGAAGAGCAAGACCAAGATCGTTGCAGACCGACAAGACGATCGATACAGCACACTTTGGAGCATATTTTGGAAATGTGAACATGTCAATGTTTGTTTGTCTTTGTTCGTGTCCGGACTGGAGACATCAAGTCTTGCAATGTATAGACTTTTATGCAACAATTTCAAACAAAAAGCAGCCGACACCGCACCGATCTGCAAAATCCCAAAGTTTTTTCCGTCTACCCAAACAAGTTTATTGTTTTCCCGCACTTAACGATGGCACTGCATTTCCACCCTTCTTTTCCCTTTATCTGCAACACCAATGGGAAATGTTTCAAGTGTGCTCTTTCCACCTTACTCAGCTCTATCAGAAAACAGACTCGACCAGACAGAGCTACAATTCTACATTGATCTCGCTTCTGCACAGCTCAAGAGCAAGATCCTACACGTATCAGACGAATTCTTTGGCGATGCAGCAAATTTATTGAAGCTCGAAGAATGTAAAACACGTAAAAATATAGGCAAGTGTTGAACTTTGCAGATAGATAACGCTTACATCGTACTTCGTCTTACACCGTCTCTATCATGGTTGCAGACGGTGAACGCGACGGCTGGCAAACGCAGCGACATATCGACAGTGCATCGCAAGTATACGGAACGCGAGCACTGAAAAAGCAACAACCTCAGACTTACGTTTTTGTATGGCGCCTCTGTCAACAGAGTCACCATTCAGCTAGGTATCCACGGCCACGTACGCGGCTTTGATATAGACACGACGTCATTCAATGATGCTTCTCCTATTTCCGTGACGGTGGAAGCGGGAAGATCGATACAATGGCAAGAGCAAACTCAGGTGCGTCCTCTCCATGCAGATGTAACATGTGATCGCGTTGTTTTAACCTGCTTATGCGCCAAGTGGGATATTGTGTTACCAAACGTCGAAATCCAGTCCAATAGACATAATCTATTTACTATCAACAACAACCATAACACTTACTCTCAAATACGAGTAACAATGCCATCCGGTGGAGGAATTGTAAGCAAATTGGCATGCATTAAGGAACATTCCTCATTTCTAACTTGGTGCAGGCACGCTTACGTTGCTATGGAGTTCCTCAACCTGCGTTCTCGATACTGCAACGCGATTCTAAACAATCATTAAATCTAGCATCTATTCTGCTTGGAGCTCGTATCATCTCTTGCACAGACGAAAGCTATGACATTAAGCCTAACGTTTTACTCGAAGATGGCAGATCACCGTAGGTGCCACATTATGCGCAGAGACGTCAACTTTGCTCACAGAAAATGTTACACAGAGAAGATGGTTGGGAGGCTCCGCATTCGAGAGATTTTGAAAGAAATGATAGCTTGGTTATCAAGCTGGCTGCCCGCGCGAGATTAGAGACCATCCAAGTCAGCACAGAAGGATTCATTGGTACGTATTACTAAAGTTTTCCAAATCCCTTTGAGTATTTGATAACAGCGATCTGCCATTACTGAAGGAAACGCCCCCGAGTACATTTCGATCAAAGGTTGTCTCTCAGGCTGGGTAAGCGCAATATCGAAAAAATATCGTGTTACCACTATTAATATGTCAACCTACATCTCACAAGAACGATCCCGAGGCACAGTGGGAAGAAGTGCCATGGGTAGAAATATTACCAAAGCAATCGATCCAGGCCAACAAGGTGAATGAGTATAAAATAAGCAGCGACCAAGAAATATCGCACATTAAATTCACAATGTACCCAGGTGAGTCGATAAATGTATCTGATCTATTCGTTCGCTAGGTTGCTAATTGGAATCACTGGTTTTGTAGACGGTGGTATCCAGAATATCTCTGTGTTTGGCACTCCTGCAATAGATGGTACAGCATCGGCGACTACTGCAATCGAGACCGTGGGCCGTGCAGTGCCAGAGGAAAATGTATCAATATCAAAGTCCACATCCCCCGAACAAAGTCAAGTGCCGGTTGTGCCAGAGGAGCCGCCGACTACCGGGCGCAAGAGAGGTCGTGGTGCAAGAAGAACGGTTATTAAAGAAACTACGACGATAGAACAAGACGTAATACGCGAGCGACGATCAAAACGTAGCAAGAAATAATAAAGTTACATTTTGGAATGGATTATTAAATTGCTACATAGAAACGTGCTTTCGCACGGATGGACAGTCATGGTGACGCCTAGGAGGAGGGCGGTCTTGCAATTCTTAGAAGAATTGAGTAGTGGATGAACCCCATGTCAGGATGATATCACCGAAGGGTATTTGCTATATATATGCATATGGAAAGGGTTCTGAATCTTTTTTTTTTTTTGCCTTACAAGTTTTCAAATATGATGCGCTCAACTATGTTCCGCAATTCGATGGTCATCGCTGCTGCCAAACCTCCTCAGCAGGGTCTGGCAGCTGTCCACACTTCCGCTGTACTCCGCAAACTGAGTGATCCAGACTACACTACCCAGCCTGGCCACGCTGTCAACAAGGCCAAGTCCAAAGCAGATGAGGTCAAGGGAAAGGCAGAAGAATATGCCGACAAGGCAAAGCAGTCGGCTGAAGGAGTGGCAGAAGAGGCCAAATCAAGAGTTGGACCAGAGGTTGACAAGGCCAAAGCCAGAGCTGAATCGACTGTTGATGGAATAAAGCACGCAGCTGAATCAACGTTTGATAAGGCGAAACACGCAGCTGGTGACTTTGCCAAGCGAGTCAAGAGCGAAGTGACATCCACGATAAACAAGACAGAAGCCGGCCGAAAGGTCAAGGATACTGTTGCTGAAAGCACGGTCGGTAAATTAGCAAAAGACGATTCTAAAGATCCTCAAACTAAAGCAGTGGAAAAGGGCTTAAAGGACAAGGATAGAAAGCAGTAAAAGAACGATCCTACCGATTTGTAAATACAGAGCCTCTTGCCTACTTTACATATAGGAATAAAAGAAACGTCGATGCAGAGGTCGAAAGGATATGGCCATTAAACGAAATCCATCCACTCGTTTGGGTAGATAATATGTGTCGATAAATAAAGAGACCAATCGTTTGTTGCTTTAAGAATCAGCAGTAAGATACCCCTTTTACGGCGACTTGGACCCGAGGCAACAAGAGTGCATTTCGATAATTTTTAGGTTTGATAACCCTTGTCGACTATTATTTCAAGGGTTCGCAACTGTCTTCATAGGCGATACACGACATCAACCAATATATAGCAGTATAGGTCGCGCTTAATATGCAGTTGTTTGCAATATGTGAAAAGGATGCACATTGCCACAGCTTCCTGTGATAAAATAGTTTGCCCTGTACGGTACTGTATAACAGCTGCAGTTGAAAGCTGGAGCGAAGCCACCCAATAGGTCGTTCCTCAGCGACGGGTTGGGCAAAAGGACCGGTAAGCGGTGGTCAATTGAACCTTCCTTTTCTCTCGCATCTGGTAAGTAGATACAACAGTCAAAGGATCAGGAGGAGGCACTAGATTACACCATGGATGAATCATTGGATGGATGAATGGATGAATGGAACGATCGATGGAAGAAAGTGCATGGACTTATCTGTAACTTTTTCGTTGCAGGGATTCTTTGACTTACCATGAAGGTACTTGTTCCGACACATGCGAAGAGAATTAGCATTACGCAAAATTTACATGTCTATGTTGTAGGATATCTGCAAGGACGACGAACTCATCATCCCCGAGGGTGTTACTGTTAACATCAAGTCCCGTGTTGTCACCGTCAAGGGTCCCCGCGGCGAATTGACCAAGAACCTTCGCCACTTGAACATTGAAATCAAGTTCGAGGGCAAGGACAAGCTCAAGTTCGTTGTCTACCATGGCGTCCGCAAGCACATTGCTGCTATCCGCACCGTTCGCTCCATCGTCAACAACATGATCACTGGTGTCACCAAGGGCTTCCAGTACAAGATGCGCTACGTATATGCTCACTTTCCTATCAACGTGATCATTAACAACGAGGGCAACGCCGTCGAAATCCGCAACTTCTTGGGTCAGAAGGTCGTCTTCCACGTCAAGATGCGTGAGGGTGTCCACTGCGAGGCTTCCAAGGCCCAGAAGGATGAGTTGATCATCACTGGTAACGACCTTGAGGCTGTCTCCCAATCTGGTACGTCGATTATAGATGATATGTAAAGTGTCGCATGTCGCTCACTGTCGTTTTTTAGCTGCCGACATCCAGCAAACCTGCCGTGTCAGAAACAAGGATATCCGTAAGTTCTTGGACGGTATCTACGTCTCTGAGCGCAACGTCCTTGAAGCTCAGTAAGGGCACTCAATAAAAGCAGATGATTTGTGTATTCTACACACAGAACAAAAAGACGAGAATGTGGATTCGTTTTTGCTGATTGTTCGTCGCCATGTTGTCTTGGAGTAGTCGCCATTGTCCAGCTGAGAGGTCTATGCAAACGTTATTATTTATTTTTTCGATGGTTAATGCAGTTTCCGTTCCAATTTGCCTATTGGTATATGCGTGACGCAATTCTTGTGAATTTGGACTATTTATTGTATTCAATGGCTATTCAGATGAAAGATACTTACACGAAAAAAGATACTCGCATACTACTTTGGAGGATAGAATATAGGTACTGACAAATAAGGTATGAGAAAGAAAACAAAAGGCACCCTCCCACGAAAAGTGCCTTGTGTTCTTGTTTTAAGTATCGGTTGTTGCAGTATGTCAACATGAAATAAGGTTAATGATAGTAAATCATTTGCATCCAATCCTCCCCAAGGATTTGAACATTTTTCGTTTCTGTGCACGTCGGCGTTAAGTAACGCAAACCATAAACCTTAGCTCAAAGATGGACGGCATTTCTTGTACCTTGTTGGAATGCAGGACCAATGACGATATCATTGTAGTCAGAGCACAATACGCCCTCGTGAATCTGGTAAGCATGGAAGGGATTTGCTTCGGATAGACAGACAGTGGTCACGGTTGGACAGACTGGCCACGTTGCTGATGAAGGAGATTGACACCGGTCCATATGCAGGGGTAAATACACCTTTTCCAAAAATTAATGTCGCTGCAATTTGTCGTTTTGGTGTATAAATGTATTATAAAATTTCATAAAATGCGACATTACTTTCTGGAAAGAGTATAAGATGAAAAAAAAGCGCGGAAAAGGTATGACCGAGAGGATTTCGTCATTTGAGGTGCTCATGGGTGCTCCATTTTTGTAGACAGCTTAGTAAACGCCCTGATATTTGAAAGGCGCATGCGCTTACTTGGCCTCCGTACCATTCTTCTTCATAAATTTTGCTCTTGGGTCCACACACTATAACAAATATTGCAAGTTTTGTTATTGATAAATTCCATTAAAGATTGTCGAGAATCAGGAGGACGGATTGAAAGAAAAAACGAGTTAAACATCAATGCGTTTACCAAGTTGTCTACAAAAATGGGGCGCCCGTAGTAATTCTCGTCAAATAGGTAGATACAGAGGTCTCTCTTACGTATTATATTTACTTGAACAAAGAAAGGATAAAGCATTTTTTTCCCTTGACGTATGCACTAGCTGTTGCAAGATTTCAAATGCTGAATACATTAACCATTGCACTGCGCCCAAAACTGGAGCTTACCTGAGCTCGTGGCAATGTGATTTTCACGTAAGCGAATGCAGAGCATACTACAATTCGCGCTGAGACGCAGGAAATAATTGCACCGAGTTCCGTCAGAAAATTGCAAAATTACTGTAGTAAATCATGTTCAGTTCGAGTGGCTACCGAAAGTTCAAGTAGCCAAACCTCCATTAATTTGTCACGGTCGGCAGAACAGCAGATTGCATTTTAGCTGGAGCATAGTGTAATTAGGGGATAGGTATGATAAGCTTATCCTAACATTCATCTGGGTGATGGTACATGGAATAACTTTGATATTGAAAGAATATGACAATGGCATGCTTCGTTTAGAGATTTATTCGCAGAAAACAAGCACAAATACAGTAAGTCTAATATTACTCTGCAAAATCAAAAGAGTAAACAACTTTAGATTGAGTCAAAGATCCAATGCAGAGTTTGGGTACAGCTGGATAGCATAGACTAAGTAATGTACAATATATATTGCAACTGATTAATGCTAAACGTGATGGAGACCAAGATTTCTACAACTAAATATTAGTGCTGCCAAATGGCAAAGGACTAAGTCCTTTCTATTTTGTATGTAATTCAAGTTTTACGTGCTGAAGACCCGCAGAACAGAGCCACAGTAGCTTGCAGAAAATCACATGCTCACTCCCAACTACATCCCCAGAGTCGACAGCCGTAGAAAGCCAGGCAATTCTTCCAGTGTGCATCCAATGGACCACAGACTATCCTCGGAAGAACCTCGAGATCAACAAAGGGTAATTACAACGTAGAGGGACCTGCCAGCCCAACCCGATGACTCAAAGAAGCCAACTCAGAACCTGTTGGGACCAAAAGAAGTTAGGTGGAGGGTGACTGGGATCTCAGGGCGGCCGGAAGCTAGCTTGAAATATCGATACCAGAATCGTAATCTATAGGTTGAATGTCGGCTTGCTATACGGAGCCTGGAGCTTACCTTTTGAACGTGAAAATTGGACATGAGCGTGATCCAGCCTGAGGCCCAGGAAGGCAATGAGGTCTGGGGGATTTGGGGATCATCGACTTGCACTTTTAGGTCCAATTTTGCGAACAATCATCGATGTAGAACGCGGCAAGTTTATACAAAGAGCTTGCAATATTAAAAGCTTAGATATTGTATAAAAGATACCATGTACATGAGCACGTATTCCTTTGGGTGAAGGAAATGTTAATACCAGATGTCAGGACGGTGTTTGAAATTTGTGTGGGGAGAGCATCCGTTCATGTTATGCAAGTCAACGCATAATCGTCGTACAAAGAGTCTGAAAGTCGTAGAAACTGAATTTTTGATCAAAGATATGCACATAGCTATAGTCATTGAGGCAAAAATGAGCAAGTATAAAAAGTGGGAGAAATGAAACAACAGAAAAAACCAAAAAACCAGGCATCCTTTTCTTATGCTTTCTTCCTTTTCTTCCCATCTTCTTCCTCTTACTCTTGTTGCATCTACCCCGTTTTCTCTGCGTTGGTCCAAGGAATTGTCAATCAAAAGTGGATTCGGTGTAGCTGTTTTCTGGTCCCGATCATCTTCATGGACAGTTCAACTAGTCACATCGGATCCTGACCGATCTTCTGGTTTACATGGAGCACGCCTAGCAATCTGAAGTGTACACCAGTATAAGAATTAAGTACCTCAGCGTGCTCTTAAAAGTCCGACTGGTTCTTGGTGTTGCCCCCCTCGGTCGACTCTCTTTGGTCCTGCAGCATGTGCATATCTTCTTTCCAACTCCGCATCAGTGGTGTGTAACACAAGAAAATGCAAACGACAATAGATAGTATTAATGACCTCTATCTTGATTTGCAGCCGGTTCCTTGCTTGGATGGTATGGTACCTTTGTTTCCTCTTGTCTCCGTTAACATTGTAACGACACCGGATACGAAGTATACAGAAACATTCCGACGGAAGACGCATATTATTGACTGCGAGCTACTTTTGCAGCCGTTATGTATGTAGTTTTCTGGTTCCTTCGGTGCTTCTCTGGCCTCTGTTTCTCTCTATCGGTATTGGCACACTATTGGGTATGAAGTATACAACAACATACCAAGAACGATCGAAACTTATATTTACAGTTGCTTTGCTCTCGCTTGATTGGTACTTTCATGGATCTTTAACCTCGATATTGTTTAGGGCTCCAGGTACGAAATATCCAGAGATATAAATAACAAAAAGATGCAGTGCTTTAACTGAGACTTATCCCCACACGTGCGTTTATTTCCTTATTTTTTGGCTGTTCGCTGGATCCTCGATGTATTCTCCTCTCTCAAAGTCCTTCGATGTCAAGAGTGTCTCTTTGCAAGTCTCGTGTCCTGGCCTGCCTGGCAGATCTTCGGTGGAGAGTGTCGTCCGTTGGGCCTTTGTCGCCGGCCGCTTCCGGAGATGCCTAGGCTGCGGTGTAGGTGGATCCACGGCACTCCTGGCGTAGCGCATAATGGGTTTCCGGAAATCCTGTGCCTCCCGGAGTCGGCGATGCAATGTGTTCCGGCATCGTCCATAGAAGTGACATTTTCCTATACTCCCCCTCCTACTACCCGGCTGGTCCGGTGCATCCAAAGTTTTGACGGTTTTGACCTTCAAGCTGCTTTTGTTCTATCAATGGCTGGTCCAGTTATACCCACCAGTCGTACAGCTTGTTGTTCCTTTTTCATTGGAAGGTGTCACTTGTATGGATCGGCAATGGAACACTTGCACCGTCGACTCCTGTGGAGGCGTAGAAGGACCGGGAGCTTATGTTATACTGCACTGGGGGCATGGTGTCCTGGTGAAGCCTGCCGTGCAGTCTAGGCATTCTCTGGGCGGGCGGCAGCTTAGGCTCTGATCGAGCGGTACACTCTTCCGCGTACTTGTCAGATGTTCCATGTCACGATTCTTGCTTAGAGCCTTTTGACGTTGATCCTTGTGAGAGTCGAGAAAGAAGTCGATGGTGATAACGAGCAACCATTTGGGGTTGTTTTGTGGTATTGGGTATTACGTTAGAACAGCAAGATATGCATATTTCATCTGAATTTTTAGGTTTTCCAAAGCTGGTAGTCTCAATGGCCTTCTGGGTTGTTGGGCGCCTCCAGGCAAGTAGGCTTTTTGACGGTTGCTGTGGCCAGCTTCGGCACATAAGTCAAGAAGTTATTTCTTGCTTGGATGGTGGGGACTGGCGGTTCCGCCTCCCCGTTGGTGATCCCTAGATACATCGTTGAATTTTCTTTCGGTATTATCGACGTGAACTAAACGACACTATTTCTCTAAAACTTGAAAAAAAGATAAATAAAAACTGCATGCATTTGTTTTCTTGTCTTCTATTATTATATATTTTCCATGCGACGCATATATCTTTCTTCTTGTATACGTCGCCTTGTGGTTTTTTGTTGTTTCTATTATGTTGGCATAAAGATTGCTTTTGGGCATCGAGAGTTTGATGAAGCGGGGATCTTTGCATTTTAAAGGTCGCTTACTGTTGTTAGTCAAATGACTCGACAGATATGTTTCGAAAGATACCTTGCAATGGTAAGCAGTCATTACCAACATGCACGCTAAGTCATGCCGAGTAGTTGCAAACCTCATTCAACTTTAGAATGTAAACGAAGACGACGAAGGTGCATTTGGTTGCCAGATTTCTCCAGCTGCGAACGTTGCCAAAGATTGCAAAAACCTTGCTTCCTAGTTGATCTTGGACCAAAAACTGAGCAATACCAGGACGAAGAAGCGGAAGAACAACTGCAGTCATGGTGGATGGAACTCTCGATGCTTGGCAAAGCTTCGGCAAGTTTAGAGAAAGAACTGAACTCGTTGTCGAATATGCATCTGTTGTCCCCAACGCCTGAAAGCGGTCAAAGCGATGGAGAGGAGCCAACTTGGAAGTTGTCTGTTGTTGACGGGAAAATGTTCTTGGAATCAAGCATTAGCACGCTTCCCGAGCTATTCTCGTATTATAAGGCTTCAATCCGATATTTGTCACCTTTCAGCGGGCTCTTCGAGATGAACCCGATATATTTCGAAAATACAGGCAAAAGCGTCATCCCGTCGGTATTCCAGATGATGTCTCGGACTATTTTCAGTCAGGAGAATGCATCTACGCGACGCTCTAATATACCTTGGCCGTTGCCTGATCTCAACCCTCGAGATGTGGCGGAAGAACTCGTACACGCATTCACCACATACAAGGCGTTCGGTGGTCCTTATCTTCATATACCTACCTTTCTTGCTCACTACAAAAGTCTGGACGATCCATTCAGCGACGCTGTGACGTTGGCAATCTGCGTGAGCATGTCCTGGAGTGCGCATAGACCGAATATATTCACAGCATCCCAGGCATCCGCGATCGCTGACTACTTCTATCATCAATGTCTAGAGCGCTTGAATGATATGTTCGACGACCCGAGCCGGCAACTAGAGACCGTCGTAGCGGCCAACCTACTGCAGCATTACGCGATGCTTGTCAGACTCGATTTTTCCACCGCTCGACGTCTTTCGACCTTGTGCTATTTGATTTGCAATGATCTGACAGATATGTATGCGGATTCCAGCATTCCTCTCATCAAGCGAGTCACCTTTCAGCGACAGCATTTCTTTGCAGTATCCATGATGCAAGCTCTGGATTTTTCGATTGATGGGAGGATCAAGAGCGATCTGCGTGTCAACTTGCCATTCCTCTTTCTGGACGATGATTCTGAAAGGCTGCGTGATTACGAGGTGTATGGGTATTATCTTCGACTTGCTCTTTCGCCGTATGTTGTAAAGTTTGATGTAAGTTTTGATAACTCTATTCGTGGGTACAATGCACCAACCAAGTTCATCTTTGCGATAGGCAGAGACGCAACGAATAAATGACGGTGAAGTTGGCGAACTATGTCTGGATGCGATACTCGGATATCGCGACTTCATTAAGGAATGGTGGAGCAGTCTTCCGCAGGATATGCAGCTCTGCAGCGACCCATTCTCAAAAGATCTGCCAACCCTGATAGACAACGCGAGTTTTGGATACCAAGTGCTTATACTTGCATACGTGCACGAGCTTACCATGAGCATCCATAGCTGTCTTTTGAAACCACGCCCGATCCTTAACGTACGCAGCTGTCAAACTGAATTGCTTGAAATGTTGCGTAGAGAAGCAGTTGCGATTACTGTACATTCCACCGAAATATTGATATATGCAGTCAGGCGTGTTAATCTGGCTGAAAATATGGGTCTTTGTAAGTATCAAGAATGACCGTCGTTCAAGACAAGACGATATCTGACTAAGTAAATTTAGTCTGTCTAAAGTTCCTGATCAAAATTATGAGCGTAATGTCTATTCTGGCGGAATCATCAGATTCATTCATCTCATTGGAAGCGCAAAAGGCGCTGTATGATTGCAGTCAGCAATTGAAAGCAGCGTCTCCTCACGACCACCAAGTACCACTAGCATCTTCACCACTCACAGACATGTTTTCTCTGCAACCATGCTGTCCATCATTACGTGATACATACAAGACCTATCCACTTCCGGGTTATGCATTCTTTCTGGATTTGATGCGCCATTCCATGGAATATCTACGTACATATACTTGCTACAACATAGAATAATCTTCCTAGAATAGAAGCGATGATAGAGCAAAACCTGCCATCAGTCAAGATCAACGTTTGCTAGTGGTCAACTACAGCAACTTCCAAGTCTCGATGTTTTGGTAACAATGTCAACCAGTAGGTTGCGTGAGAAAGCTTGAGGAGTTTTTACTCGTGGACTCGAAAGATATGAACATGATGAATAAGTGAGATATATTTTACACAGTATGCAATGATTGAAAAAAGAAAGATGCAATGCAGCTAGAAACCAAGATAACTATATTCTCCAAGAGTATTTGTAGGCGCGTAATCAGTATCAACAAAGTACGGTATTGCACTTGCTACTCGAATAGCTTCAAATGGATGTTCTGGTGTATGATGATCTGTAAATCGTAACAAATGATGAGTCCCAAGTCATGTGAAGCGTTTTCAGGATAGACTATACCATTTGCAAATGTTCCCAGTGCCATGCATTTGCTGCATAGATCTATCTCTTCGCTTTCATCGCAAACTGTACATTTGTAACGAACACCGATGATGGGTTCCACGCCGCAACCATCACACTGATCCAAGTATCAAAAGTTACCACATGCTGGATAGTTCATACATTTTTCTGCACACTTACAGCGTAGCCCTCATGGATAGCATTGTCTCCAGTGATCGCTTCACCTTCGACTTGCGGTTGTACAACCTTCAACATTGTTTCTTTGACATTATCATCTTCGTCTTCGGACATCAGAGCTGAAGGCGGTCCTTGCATAGTCAAGTAATGTGCACCCGATATTCTAGTATTGGTGATACCTCCGGAAACCATAGCGTTGTAGCCGACTCCAGAAGTGCGCATGGATGGGCGAGGTCCTCTCGGAGTAGACGCTCCTCCGCGTGCCTTTGGTTTCCGGTTTGCCTTCTTTTGATTTGGACTGCGCGAAGAAGGCTTCAAAGATCATATATAAGTGAAATGTAATACAAACAATAATTCTTTAAATTATGCTACTTACAGGTATTGAGACGCGGCCAGGTACTGGCAGGCCCAGCTTTGCCAATTTGATAAAATATTTCTGTACGCGGCTAGCAACTTGCCTTGCAGTTCGAGTGCCGAGTGCTTTTGCGATTTTTTGGAAACGTTGCGACTGGACAGGCTCATCTGGATATATTTCCAAAAGCTCCTCCAAACGACGCTGTCAAGAGATTATATAGTTAAGGCATGTGTTGGACTGCAAGATAATATTTGGATAGTTTACCTGCTCTTCATCCGTCCATGGTTGATTATACGTCGCTGACTGAAAGTAGCATAAGTAAGCATGAGATAGAGCTTTACCATCTTCTTGCAATTTACCTCGATTTCTTGATCTGTGAGCGGACCTTTGGCAGTATCCACTACAGGTCTCTCTTTCGGCGTTGGTGGACTAGAGTGTCTATAAGATCCTGGATCAGTAATTTGCTTTGATAGCACTAGTTTATAAAAATAAAAGGTTATACCTTTCGCTGATGAAAGCTGGTATTGGTGGAGGTTGATAGGGTGGCAACTCGCCCGTTTGACTCACAGAAGTCCTTCGGACACCTTTTCCTTTACCGACACCGGTCTGCCGTTTTGATCCTTTGCATTCGTCGTCAGAATCCCTGTCAGACATATCTGATGCCGTGGCGGATACACTCGAAATTTGACCAATTGCTTGATGTGCCTTTGCCATCTCCTGTTGTATCCTGACAACAGTAGGTGACAAAGAGCCTACTTCCATCTGAGTCGGTTCATCATATCCCAAAGCAGTCTTAAGACCAAGAATGTCAGTAGACAGGATATATAAAAGAATAATAAATGAAACATACTCGAAATGCGGGTATATGCCTGCTATGGTCTTGAATCGCCTGTGCCATTGCCGAAATCCTAGCTATTTCCCGTTGAGTCAGTAATCTATGTACTCTCCGGCTAGTTAAGCATCCGTACCAGAATGCTCTGCGTATCGGCTTTCTGGCAAGAATCTATATTTGTTCCAATCGATATCCGGAACAATTGCAATCTTCTGCAATCTGGGTATCTTTCCTCTCGTCCGCTAGAAGGTTGTCAGACTTTCGTTTCTTCTCGCATCATTTCACGTCTAGTACCGACCTTTGCTTTCAAATCTGACAAAAATTCAAAAGGATCTTCCATGGCTTTTCTCTTTAAATTTTCGAGCGTCTCTACATCTTTCAGTGCTTGCTTCAACTGTTGCCGGAGAACATCAAGCGTTTTACTCGTAGCGCGATAACTTTTACCATAAGCTTACTGTCAATTGAAGAAATCTCTACGCACACCAGTGTATCCACTCACTCTTCATTATCTTCAACGATCGTCTTTGCTTCTGACGATGAATCAGTAGACTCTGCAGCGGGTTGGTTGCTTTGTTTGACGGCTGGCAACTCGTTCCCAGGGTTGTTCTTGGGCGACGGTGCCACAGACGGAGACAGGTCTGCTCTCTGCTTTCCTTTGGACGAAGAATCGACTTGATCTAAAGCTGCTTGCGTGGGTACAAGTGCATCGCTGCGATCCTCCTCTGCTGCTCCGCGAGATCCGGACTGGATCGGCTCGTCGTGTAGATTCAAAGTTTCGGTGCTTGTAGTTGCCTCTGCGCTGGTCGACTGTGTTTGCGATTGCTCGGCAGTTTGTGTCGGCATGCTTTGCAATAGAAGCACATGTGGGCAGGAGGCTGTTGAATCGATGGATCGCAAGACGCTGTTGTCGTGAGGATTTGACGAGAAAAAAAGGGTAGAAAAATTGATTTGCTGCTCTTCTCTTTCTTCCGACGGAACCTTGCCTGACACCACTATTCCAGCGGTTTCAGACCTGAACTTTTCATACATAAATAGACATGCGTTGTCGAATTCTTGATGGCTTTGTTATACTTTACATTACTGGGTAGATATTCAATCCTTTTGTTCCTAACAAACAACAAATGGATGAGTAAAAAATCGAATAGGGTAAAAAAAGGGAAAAAGCAAGTAATTCCACTCGTTTAAAAATTCTTGTAATATTCTGGAATAGCATCTGTTGGTTCTTGATTAATCACGGCGAAGGTTGTCAACTGTATAGTTCTCAAGAGGATGGATACTCAAAGTGATTTGCCTAATTTTATTGAACCTGTTCTATTCGCGACCCGACGCGCCTCACTGCGTTTCCTTTCTGAGAGACGCGACTTTTTTCTCCACTTCCACACCCACCAGCAATGTCAACGGGATTTGGCGAGTCGAGCTACAAGCTTGCAAAGGAAGCAAAACGAACAGCAGACTTGCTCGTCTCACCTTACAATGAGGACCTGGTCCACAGCATTTGCCGCGAGGTGCGCATGCTGCACAACAAGGCCGAATCGGTTCTCGTGTCTTTGCGGCAATCCGCCTCTCCCCAGGGCACACCGAGTCAGCTGGCGCAGGTGATGCTTACACACCATTCTGTGAAACGAAGCAAACGTATATTGTTTGCGTACCATCGACAGCGCCTAGAAAAGCTTAAAGAACTGTCCTGGGACGTTGGAAGGCAAACAGAACACCAGAGAGAAATCAAGGCCGCCCTTGGTCCTAGGGAGCACAAATTTTTGGAAGACTATGGAGAACTAGTGGGCGAGTACAAGAACAGCTTCCTGGACGTCGATCTGGGTGGCAACGGCGGTGTAGGCCTCGATCCACCGCTGGATTTGTACATTGAAGTGCGCGTTCTTCGCGACGCAGGAAAAATCAATACCGAGTATGGCGAACTCAACCTCACAAAAGGCAACCAAGAGTTCGTCCGTCGCTCTGATGTAGAAACACTTATCAAGGCTGGATACCTCAAGCATATCACCTGAAGGACCTTTGTCATGTACAAATTGTTCTTCTTCATACTTATTTACCTCATTCTCCCCCATCCTTTCCATTTCATGTTGTACACACCTTTGCATCTTTTCTCCTCTCATCTCATATATCCATTATATATGATCCAATCAAGCAAATGAAGAAGGATAAAAAAGTATTTATTCATGATATCTGGAGGAGGGATATGTACTATATTACATAAGGTAGCGGCGAACGACAAGGGCAAAAATAATCGTCAAAAGGGATAAAATGAGTCCATCTAACCACAAAGGTGGTCGCCCCGGGTTATTACTATGCTGCGATGAAGTGACAGATATCCGAATTGTTTCAATTCTATTGGATGAAGTATTGTGGTCTATTGACGGTCTATGACTTCGCGGTGATGGTTGTTGAGTTGGAGTAGATGCTGATGCGGCAGTAGTACTTGATGGATTCGCCGCGGTATTGGTAGCTGCTTCTTTGTCGCTAGAGGGCGTATTTTGCACATGCTGCCCATTTTGGTTTTTATAGATAACCGAAAATGATGGCATATCAGTAGGAATGTTTACAGATTGAGACGTTCCCCGAGGTGCTGAATCGGTAAGCAGAGATGCGTTACTCATTTTACACGTCGAACAAGTCCAGTATTTGGAGCTATAGCAAATGCTTAGCAAAAGCATCCAGAGTGATGATATTCAGCGAGAAACTACTTACTCTTTGGCTAGTTTCTTCCTCTCCTCTTTGGAATATTCCAGTCCTCCTATCGCACCGCGTGCTTCGCTAGGGAAGAACCCCATAACAGCTAATATGACGGTCCGAACTTCCAATGTCTTTAGCACATTCAATATTCTTCATGTTGCTCTCCTTTACACTTACTTCCCCAGGCAGGTTGCCAGAATTCAGGGTGGTATCCAGTTATGTTCAAGCATATCTTTGTATTCAGTTCAAATCGACCGTTCGGCTGTTGGTAACAGATAAGTCTACTGTTATTCTCCGTACTGCGTCAGAACATTACCGTCAAAAAGATGAGCTCCGGAGGTTTAAACGGATACTCGGCAGGAAGAAGAATGCGTCCGTGGTATCTGGTAAAATCCGTTTCATTAGTTGAGTTGTTGTTGCTGTTGCTGCATAATTCTCGCTTTTGCCCAAACCTGCCATTCTCAAATTCTGTCTCATTCGGTCCTCTCACTGTAAAATGCCATTCAAAAATATTATCCTATAGGACTCGTTATAATCAGCTGTTTGCAAAGTCATCTTTCCTTACCTCCAGCGGATGAGCCTCGTATTCGTAGCAGGGCTCAAGTGCAAGCTCGCGAGCTTCCTGCATTATCCGTTTGATAGCTTCGAGTATTTAAGTTCGCTAGTTTCATTCAGAGGTCCTTTCCAGCATTTACCTGGATTCTTCAAGTTATAATTATGAGCCATGAATGGGAAGACTGGTATGGTTGGAAAAGGCCTGGCGGCTGCCCTGAAAATCAATGGTGTTGGTTTCCAAACGCAAACTTGTGTGACTATATAGATTTCATGCGTTCCGAATAGAGAAGTACCTGCTTTTTCTTTCTCATCCTCTAATGATCGCGTGAGCAAAAAGGCAATACTCTCATGGCATTTTCGTTTTGGATTACTGCAACCCTGGTGCTAGCGTGGCTCGTCTACCGCTTCCTGCGCATCCGAGTGGAAAACAGTGTAGAGAGGAACAGGCAACGAGTACTCGACGAAATTCAGTACACGCCTCCTGAACATGCCACCGACAATGCGCCAACCTTTCTCGGCTTTTTCCATCCTTACTGGTGAGTATACATGCTCTTCCCTGCGCAGTAAAACTCATGGTAGTTAAAAATAGCAACGCGGGCGGTGGCGGTGAAAGAGTGCTCTGGACAGCTATACGTGATGTACAAAAAGAGTTTCCGCACGTCGTGTGTGTCGTGTATACTGGTGATATAGATGCGTCTAAAGAGCAGATTCTATTCAAAGTCAAGGTAACTCGACTGCCACGTTGCTGCAAATCTGGATTATGATTCATGCGTAATAGTCTCGTTTCAACATTGAGTTGAAACCGCAGAACCTCGTATTCGTTTACCTCCGCAAACGATATCTAGTTGAGGACTCTAGATACCGACGGCTGACACTTCTCTTGCAAAGCCTTGCATCTATGCGCCTCGGATACGAAGCAATTTCAAGTCTAGTCCCTGATGTGTATTTTGGTAAACTGAAGATGCTAGGAGAACAATGCATTGAATCGAGATATTCACTGGAAATCGACTTCGATAATAAGATACTATGGGATATGCATTTACCTATCCGGTAGTGCATTACTTGACAGGCATCAAGATCGCGGCTTATGTGCACTACCCGACCATCAGGTAGTTTTCATTGAATGCAGCCCTGAAAGACCTGCCCTGACTGTATTTTGCAACATAGTTCGGATATGTTACAACGTGTATACGAGCGTAGAGGACAACACAACAATGATGAACGGATTGCAAAGAGTGCGGTCTGGACCTACGGCAAATTAATGTATGCCATCAATGGAGGAGGAAAAAGGCAAATACCTAATGAGTTTTGATCTTGTAGCTACTATCACATATTTGCTCGTATCTATGGATGGTGTGGGTCATTCGCAGATATTGTCATGGTGAATTCGACGTGGACAAAGGGACACATTGACCAGCTATGGAAAACGGACGCCGAGATCGTCTATCCGCCTTGCGATACAGAACGACTGAATGAGCTACCATTATCTAATCGCAAAACAAAGGTGATAAGCGTTGCACAGTTCAGGTAATATTTAATTTCAAACTATCGAAGTCCAAAGCTGAAAAATGGATATAGACCTGAAAAGGATCATTCGATGCAAGTGCGTGCGATGGCAAGGTTGCTGGAAAAATATCCCCAGTGGCGACAGAGCAAGGAATTGGAGCTTGTCCTGGTTGGCAGCTCTCGCAACCAAGGAGATGAAGAGCGGATAGCCTCGTTGAAAAAGGAATCCGTGTCTTTAGGAGTTGAGGTTGGTCACTTTGGATACCTATAGAGGATCTGGCGTTTGATTCACCAAGCGTATGTCGCCAGGACTATGTCCGCTTTGAAGTGAATGCTTCCTTTGATACACTTGTCTCTAAGCTCGGAACAGGCAAGGTCGGTCTGCATACTATGTGGAACGAGCATTTCGGGATCGGTGTGGTCGAATATATGGTAAGTCAAGTAATGTGGTAACATTTACAGATAGGATATCAACAATACATATAACATTATGCAGTCTGCAGGCTTGATCCCCGTTGCTCACAACTCAGGAGGGCCCAAATTGGATATTGTTACAGAGTATGGTGGAAACCAAACAGGATACCTCGCAGATACAGTTGAATCATTTGCCGATGCGCTGAATGCTGCTCTGTCATTGTCAGAGCAAGAGTACTGTGTTATGGCATCCAATGCGAGGGCTGCAGCATCCGACAAGTTCTCTGAAGTTGCATTCAGTCACGAAACATTGCGTTCTCTGCGAAAATGCTTGCAATAAAATGTATAGAGTGACAAGTTTATAAACTTTTCTGTTTCTTGGGGGAGAGAGGGACGCAGTCTAAATGGATTATGCTTGTTCTTCTGCCTTCTGAGGAGCCTTAAAGAAGGTTTCTCTGTATGCCTGTTTTTCTTCGAGGGATTTGCCGGCCAAGGAGCCCTTCAAGTTGCCAGAGTATTCGTATGCGAACATGGTACCTCCAACACCGGCGCATGCAGCACACATTTTGGCGATAGAGTGAGCTGGGACAAAGCAACGATGCGTATCAGCAAAGCAAATTCGGCGTTTTCCTCCTTTCCTTCTCGTCTATTTCTTCTTCAACACTTACTCTTGATGCCTGCAACCAGACCTGCGGCGCAACCACCAATACCTGCGCTGACTGCATTGTCAAAGTTGCCTACGTTCTTGGCTGCACATTCAGTGACAGTGAAGATACCACCCATAGCAGCTACAGAAACGTCGTCAATTCCGTGATTTTGCTTTTCGTCAAGTGTTGCTTAGTGCATACCGAAGAGCGCGATGGTGCCTCCAGTTCGGGTGAAGACGCCCTTGGCACCTTCATTGTGTTTCTGTACGGTGTTCTGCATGGCGGAAATGACGAGACCGAGGGCGCCGGCTGTCAAAGTCGTTTTGCCGGCATCGTATAGACAGTCAGAGTCGCCGTGTGCTGTCATGTGGGATAAAGAGTGGGGGAATTGAAGAGCTTGTTTTTCAAAGCGCGGCTGTCCCGTCTGGACCACCTGCCTTGTGTGACTACTTTATTTTGAGGAATAATCACTACTGTAAACACAGACTCTATCACTAACTACTTGTCTACTTTAATAAAAAATTTCCTTTTCTGCCAGCTAATTCGCAAAATGAGTATACCCTAGCGACTACCATCGACTGCCAGTGGGTCGCGAGAAACATCTCTTTCATCAAGCATAATAGGTGATACACTCTTTACAAGCGAGGAAGATTATATGCAGTTGGGAAAAGCATTTTTACTGTTTTTACATCTGCGTTTTGTTGAGTCTTTCTTTCAGAACAACAATGGACTTCATACAAGAGCATACAAATATTACCCCGCGACGTTCTTGCAACAGCTGCGGTCGAACAGACCATTTGAGACGCTCAAGTCGTTTGTATCCGCACAACCCACGGTTCAATAGATCGACAGAGCGAGAACAAAATGAGCAACAAACAAGGTTTAGCCCATCATTGAATACTCTTCAGATAATGTAGTCTCCATTAGTTGTGGAAATATTTACCTCATGATATTGATATCATCGAATTGATTGATAGCCCTCGGCGTCGAAACCACGATGAAATGGAAATTGCAAGCATGGCAGGCGCTGTTGCTATGCAAGTTATTTCGAATGATTCCATGCTTATCGCTTGACAACCAAATTTCGCTGAGCATATGGTTTCCAGTAGAGATGTCGTCGAGCACAGACATACATTGCCTCAGACAAGAGTGAATTGCCCTTTTTGTGATGCCAAAATGTGGTTATTCGAGAGAGTATCAGGATCAAGGCAGGATCCAGTGTTTAACCTTTGTTGCAAAAATGGAAACATCGACCTTCCACGACCACAGCCACCACCTGATCCTCTTCAATCTCTTTGGAAAGAAAACAACGCTGCTGCACGCGACTTCCGTCAAAACGTCCATGTTTACAACATTGTCTTTGCATTTTCGTCCTTCGGTGTCATGCTGGATGAAACCGTTGCCAATGCTATCCATGGCGCCTACAGTTTCAGAATTTCAGGAAGAGTATCGCATCGTATCGGTCCTATGCTTCCAGAAAATGGACAGACACCGCCATTCGCGCAAATATCTACTTTGATACATTGAAATCTTCTTCCAATGATCCTCTTCCATTCATTTTATGCCGCCACCATTTCCCAGTCCGTATAGCCTTTGCAATGACTATACACAAAAGTCAAGGACAAACTATGAAGCATATGAGCTTATATCTTCCCTCCCCTGTCTTTTCACCTGGCCAACTTTACGTTGCGCTTTCCCGCGTATGCTCACCTAACTCCATCTCCATCTTCTTTCCGTTCGCATCTACTCCCGCCACAAGCACTCGCAACATCGTATACGAATAAAATATAGACTATAGACATCAATTATTGAATAGGCAGCCTTCCGTAGGAGCGGGGAGTTCTGGAGGGGGGCAGAGCCCCCTGCTAAGAAAGAAAAGGAAGGCATCTATTTTATACAGTATCTCTCACTAATGCTTCATGCGAGCGTCGGTCTGAATAAACCGGCGCTGTGCTTGCAGAAGCCGGTCGCTTCAACTCACACGCCAGACGTCTCCAAGAGGAAATCCACCACCTTCTAACTGACCATGGCTCACCATGTCAGACCGACAAAGCGACCATCGAAAACCTCGGAGAGCAGCTCAATGCAACAATATATCGAGCTCTAAGATGAGAGTGTCACCCGCGGTCAGCTCAGACCAAAATCTTGGAAATGGTTTCGGACTGCAGAACTGGAACGTCTAGTAATCCGGCGTGAAAAAGCCTCTAGACTGTGGAGAAGAGGAAACCACGATCTCCTTCGTGGGGCATCCTTATGGCATGCTTATATGGAGGCCCGTGCGGCAGTCTCTGTCGAAATTAAACGCACGCGACGTCAACAATGGAGGCTTTTTGTAGAACGAATGGCATCGTCCCCGGTCGATGAAATGATTAGCACCCTTAAACGGTTGCGGAGAGGGTCATAACCCAACGTGACGTTTTCCCACCCTAACGGCCCCCCAGCAGCAGTTGAATGTATGATGCAGCATCTCTCTCCCGTCTTGCACGGCGAAGAACCTCATGATCACCAGCCACCAACAGTCGCTGCTAGCACCCGGGATCCACCACTATTCACAGCAACCTCAGTCCATTACGGCTCTCGAGCGTATAGCTCCTCGAAAAGCCCCAGGTTCGGACCATATCACAGGTGCAATGCTACGTCCGATCGCCGAAACACTGTGCCGTCTCCTAGCTGACTTCTTCACTCTCTGCTTGCGATGGGCCTGGATTCCCGTAGCATGGCGCACTGCCCAAGTCGTGCCTATCTATAAAAAGGTGACCCGGATGATCCTGGCAACTATCGTCCTATTAGCCTCACTAGCGTTTTCCGAAATCTCCTGGAGCGTTGTCTACTACCTCAGCTTCTCGATGCCATTCCCCCACTAGACCTCGTACAAGGCGGTTTCCGCAGACAACGGGGTGCTTTGGACTAAGCTTTTGCCCTCCACATGCTAATCCGTCACTTCCACTCAGTTCATGAGCAATATCCAGTTCTCGCGTTCTTGGATATCAAATCTGCCTACGATACTGCCGATCGGTCCATCATCTGGGGTTTTTTGCGACAATCAGTCTCGACAAGTACCCTTGCGATTATCATGCACATGTTTAAGGATGTTCGTGTTTGCATCATAAATAGTCACTATAGCTCTCGCTACATTCGACCACGACGAGGAGTCTTGCAAGGGTCCATCCTTAGCCCTTTACTTTACGCAATCTTTATCAACTCCCTGCCGCAACGTCTACGCTACGCGCGACATCTCTCCCGCCCACTCACTCTCTGCACCACTCCAGTGAGGGCTTAACGGAAAACTCGGCGCTATCCCTCAGATATACGACGCCCCGCCGTGGCCGCTTATGGCATCGACCCGACAATAACTACATTATCATCAACTCCCTGCTCTATGCCGACGATATCGTACTCTTCGGCTCTGCTAATGATATAGCAACCCTCCTCCAAATTGCGGAAAACCATGCACGAAGCTCGGGCTATCGGTGGCATCCGGGAAAATGTGCAATTATAGACTCTACACCACAACCCCTCTCATATCGCCTTTACGACGAATGCATTCCTCAGGTATCCACCTTTAAGTACCTGGAATTGCCTTTCACACATACCGGTCTAGACCGAGACCTGCTAGTAAAGCAAAGGTGCAGCATAGCTGCTGAAGCGATGGCTCTTCTTCGTCACTTAGGTGTTCATCAGTACGGTTTTGGATTGGGCTCAGCTCTCCGCGCCTACCGTACCTTCATCCGATTTATCCTCGAATACGGCGTTGCTATCTCGGCTCTCACCTCGACGCAGAAACGACAGTTGCAGAATCTACAAGTTGGATGCCTCCGTTAATGCCTGAACGCCCCAAGTTCTCAGCATCTGCCAACCATTGTTCACCAGGCTCTTTGATCTTCCATCCATGATGCTTAGAGCAGAGATACTTCAGTTCAAATTTGTAATGCGAGCGCAACATCTCTCCGTTACCACGCTTGTCCGCTCCATCATTTTATACTTGCCAACAATATCCCATCCTGACGAACAATGGCGCAGCCTAACCTCCCGATATCCCCTTTACGCTGATATCGCGACTACATAACGCAACACTCATCGACGACACCCGACTCTCAACTTGACCCAGCTGCCCTTATTATTGAACTAGCACGCGACGGCGAGCTTCAGACCCGACGCCGTCGCTTCAAAACCATTCGCCTCCTACGACCAACACGCTGCATAGACCCAATTCTCTTCCACCTCGCTTCCCACCGCGATCGATCCGGCTTATCAGATGGCGAATGCACTGGTTACCATCATATCCCCGCAAGAATTGCCGATGTGGTCACCCACAAGCCTCTCCTCTCCATTACATGACTTGCCCCCTCTTAGTCCCAGCCTGGCTGACTGAACTCAAGACCTCTCCAATTTTCCCAGCCTGAGTAGCGAACACATTTTAGACTATGCACTGAACGAGCTCCCAACCACGCGCCGTAAAATATCGACTGGATGTTGCCGCACCATCTGGATACTTGTCATCAACATTCTTCGCGAAATAGACTACCTTAGCCATCCGAAGTCTGACGCAGATTTCGACCAGGAGCCTTACGCTGCTGATGCCCTACTCATCAGTGTCGACTTCCTAGATGATCACCTCATAACCTAGCCCATCCTGTACAACCCGCCCCTTCCTCTTAGACTTTTTCCCCACTGGGGTTTTTTCGGTCTATAGACCAATCCCTTTCATCTCTTTTCCTTCGTTTCCCAAGGCGGCCAAATGCCTATAGGCGAGGGCCTAATGCCTTAATAAAGAAAACCTTTGAACTGTGCTTGCAGAAGCGAAGCGGATGCAAACCGCTGGAGAATGCAGGTTTATGATGGCCAAGCGAGTAGCACAACTCCTCGAATTCACTTAAAATATTCCACAAACATCGAATTTCTTGAGCATAGGCTCATTTTGAAAGTCGACTTTATGCATCGTCCAATTATCACATCC
>NW_027192145.1:2097851-2136660 GCF_041956525.1 Rhizomucor pusillus | reverse complement strand
TTTCCCCTTTTGCCCACGTTTGCCCTGCCCCGACACGATGCGCGGTCCCCGCCAAGAGCGGGAGAACAATATACTTGCTCCAAATAAATAATGTACAACGGGCTTAATCGCCTTGATCATCTTCATATTCTGAAATGTCTTGTGAAAATACACTGCTACCACTAGATTCTATTTCATCTACATCCGATTGTATATTGCTAAATTCGTCCTCCTTTGCATCCGCAGGAAATACAAGGCTGCCATATTCGCTGCTTTCCTTCATGATAACCAAGGCCTCTTCCATGAGTTCAGTCTGCTCTTTCTTCGTTGGATTACGAGCCGACGGTGTCTTTTTGCCCTTTTTCTTTTGAGCGTTCCGCTGCTCTGTATTCATTCGTTCGTTCCACAAATCATTCCGGATCAGTCGCACTGCTGTCTCGGGGACAAGCACTTGCTGTATGTATTCCAGTGGTAACTGAGGAGATGTCATTTTGGGAGTGAGGAATCCACTCTGCAGAAACATGCTGCTTAGGGTATCAAGTATGACTTCAGCTCCTTTAGAACCATAATATCCCGGCTAGAGAACAAAAGGGATTGCATCCAGTCAATATTCATCGAATGTAAAATAGAAAGAAACTCCAGCAGTAGACTCACCAGCGTTTCATCAAAACGAAGCATTACGCTCATTGTGTTTCTAGCACGGTTTTTGCCGAGATCTTCGTAAGCTTGCAAAGCGTTTTTTCGAAATACGCTCTCCACTTTGCCGTGAATAACCTGCTCCAGTTCTCGTCGAAGACGCTCTATTCTCTCTCTGATGATCGCAAAGTCAATGTATTCCGGGTATCCGCGTTCTTTGCCGTACTTTTTAATTTCAAGCTCGATCTTGTGCAGACGACAAAAATAGTATTGCTCCATATTTGACACTGGTCGTTTGAAATCCATATGTTTTGTTAAAAATTCAACACTCTTGCCATTCGAACGCTGTTTGACCTTTTCGATCTGCTCGTCCCTATACTGTCTGTCTCTGGCTTTAACGACTTTGAGAGCCTTTTTGAGGGGTAAAGGCAAAATTGCAGGTAACAATGTTTGACAGAAAGGACATTCTATCGGGTTACAATATGTGAGACGTTTCATCTCTACACTGCAAGCAAAGCATACCTCTGTTTTTGTTTTTTCTTTTCTTTGGAAGTTTATCCTTTGCGCCTGATGCTATCTCGTCGATTTCTTGCTTTTTCTTTGTAATTTCTTCCAATGTTGATTTGTTGGATACTCGGCTGCGTTTGGGCAGCAATGACGGGATTTCCTCTTCTTTATCTGCTTCTTCTTGCGTAGATACCTGCGACGAACGCGTGTCCTCTCTATCCTCGTCTTGACATTTACGTTTTTTGCCCTTATTGACATTCATATCTTTCGGTGCGTCCTGCTGCCGCTTGCGATTGTCGTTCCTAGCTTTGGCCTTACTTGATGTTGGCTGGAAATGTTCGTCTTCATCGTCTTTGCCAGGGCCTTTGCTTGTACCATTAGTTATGGAGGTTGTCTTGCCGTTCCGTTGATTTTGCTGCTGGCCTTTACGAGCTTTCGAAGTACTCGATGTGCGCTTTTGAACTTTGAAGTCTGCTGTAGGTTTTACCTCTGGGGGACGCTGGAAATCTTCGTCAGGGTGCATAGAAAGGTCAAACGGTCTTCCGGGTCCTTGCCGCGACCGGTTTTTCTGATTAAAACTTTGTGCTGAACGTTTCGATGAGGGCATCGCACAAGACGAAGGAAATCGCTTCAACTCCGGTACTCGTATTTAAAATTACAGTATGTCAAGACCGTTTCAACATCAAATGTAGCGTACAGAACCATAGATAAATAATTGACGGACACAATTGTCAACTATAATTTCGAAATGTCATAAATATTGCTACAGACTAGCCTTGCTTTATGTCCGTAGCGACTCCAAGTCTCTTTGCTATGCTTCTCCGTCTAATTATTGGTGCATATTTAAAAAGATCAGAGACTTCTCTCGGTTCTCGAAAGGATGGACCTTTGTTGATAAATCCTCTCCAGGATAAAAGTGAAAAAGCACTGGTTCGAATAATAGATAATCGGATATCAGTATAAAGAATGACGCTGTTTTCCCTCACCGCCATGGAGCCACTTCATTGTTCTTCACAGACAATGGACTCGATACATTGTTGGATAACTAAATCTACTGCGTAAGCGAGCTTAGGAAGCCCGTACCCATTTCTAATAATTTCTTTATATTTATCGTGTGAAAGAACGTTTGTATGTCTTTCTTTTCATATACCTCTAAAGTCAATTGACTGGACCATCTCGGCCAACGCCTATCAACTCACGGAGGTCTTGTCAATTTGGGGTCAATCGAAAGAACACTTACGGAGTATAACTCTTGCCATGGCATCGAGAGACTGGTGAATTTAATAAGTCGGCAAAGTGTTTGCATACTAGTCCTAGAATACTCGGCATAGCCAATTCTTGTACATCCCTCTTTTCCCACTCTATTCATTTTTGTAGTTCTATAAAAATAATTATATTTTTAAGAGTCTATATATTTCAAGTCCTCTGAGGATGTAGGGACATGCTTAGTCTCGGGAATGTCCTCAGGTCGTCTCCTCGTCCGTCACTATACACTTACATCGGTGCATTCTCGAAGTCTATTTTTGGGAAATGCGAATCTGTTCATATTGGGGTTGAGGCAGCGACTTTGCGTTCTGAAAAGAGTATATCCTATCATCATTGCACCGAAACTGTTTCGAAAACCTTAATCTTGTTACTGTCAAACAAACTTTGAGAGAATTATATTTTTATTCGGTGCTCTTTTAGGTATAGCAGCACTGTGTGAATTTCCTGATTCGAGAAACCAGCAGACTGTAACGGAGCGTATGATACAAGAGGAGAAGAAGCGGGTATTTGAATGGGACAGATTAAACTTTCTGCTGGAAACTAGCAGAGTTGGGCACTCCCGAATGCACGAGGGCCGACGTATCCGATGAAAGCAACGTACTGCAAATCGATGTTATCAGCATCATCCTTTGCGCGAAGCAGCTTGATCAGAACATATTTGCAGGTTCTGTTTTATAGACATTCGGCGTTAGACGTTGTTAAAACGTGGATTCGCTTATTGGTACTCACCGTTCATCCAGATCTATCACATCTTGGCTGTTATTTGAAACCGAAAACCAAGCTACTGGGTCTGAGCTGCTGAGCATGTCAGGTCCGCCTATTGACTGCACGTAATCGTCGTAAGCTTTCCGGGTAAAACCGTCAAATCGTTTGGTGCCTGAAGAGATACCAATCAATCAATCAAATTTGGAAAATCATTCAGTCTAGGGATGATCACTTACTATTGATATCGATAGGAGCGTGTGATATAAAAACCATTCCTTCTTTGCCTAGCACGTGAAACTGTTAATATATTTGGAGAAATCTGCTACTGCAGAACCGCACTTACAAGGAGCGGTGTACCTAGAATTTACACAGAAAGGATTCAGTGCTGCCACCCATGAGACGTTTGCTTACTGCAGTGGTGCTTACCCATGCTGCGGTGATTTGACTACAATTCTGGAAATCACGCAGCTAAGATCACTGTAAAAGGAATGACATCGTTTTGCCGGACCGCAATACCGTAACAATACATTGATGGTTCCACTTCTATTTGAGCTATATGTAAATATTAGTCGACATTTGTCCCAAACTGTCACTCTCGTCGCACTGACCAATATACGGAGCAGTCATTTCGAAGAATATTATCAATATCGTGATGAGGGCTGTCAAATACAATCAAATCAGAAAAACGATCGATGTTTGTGTAACGCATTCAAGTATCTTGCCTGTATCGACCTCCATCCTCGGCAACTATGTCGAAATCCAAGACCTCATGATTCATTCTGGACGCATTTCCGTTTCGATATTCTGACAAGTCGACAGCAATTTCTCCCAGACAATAATGTAACGGATCCTGGTGGTGATGATGATGTAATGGAGATTCTGACGATGATAATGACGATGACTGGATATAACGCATATTGATACTAGTTCTTCGTCGGCGAACAATGGGTAGGACGGGGTCTAGCTGCGCAGATACATCGTAATATTCATCGCTTGAATCGCTTGAATCATCATCCATCATTTCTACTGTCCAACGCTCGGCTGCCAAAGGTCTCTGCACCCTTTGCAGCCGCTGCTGCCGTCGAAGCCGTGCAGCGCTGTCTCTGACAGATGTGCGTGCTGCATGGTAAGGAGGACGAACGTCTCTGAACCTTGACGTGGAGCTTCTCAGCATACCCGACGATTCTCCCATCACCGTATCAGATGCAGTGGTAGGATGAATGACCTCCTCAAAGAACAGAGGTTCTGTTACTCTAGGAGTTGAAAACTCTTCGAAAAGTTGCATAATTTCGTCGTGCAGAGTGTCTGGAGGGTCTATGGCGGGCATGGAGGATTACAGGGAAGAAATGAGAACCAGTCGGAGCCTGCAGGTTCTGCCTCAAAATCACGGATGCACAAGTTTGATGCAGAAAAATTGAATCATTGATGCAGTAGAATTGATCATCGCCCTGCCGTCCTACTATCTGATAGCTGCGGGAATCATCATCCCCATTTAATTCGGTCATCGCCTAACAATATAATTAGATCACAACTCCAAGACGGATTTTTCATCATGAGAAAGCTACCAATGTCCTGCCTGCAACTCACGCAGCAGATTTAGATAGTTGGTTAATTCCTTCGATGTTAATAAACACATAAATGATACTATATACATATGCAATATTGTTGCTCTTCTACGCTGCAAAATATGCATCGGATGCGAACCATACTCCATCGAATTCAATATTTCTTGCTCAGATGCAAATGACTTCCAAACAACCATTTTTGCGCATCTAACATATATTTCACAGTTGCTCAAACCATTTCGCACATGAGATTGGATGATTGTTATCTTCCTAATGATTATACGGTTACGCGTTTATTATCTCGTTGCAAATCACTGTCTTCTTCGTCGTCCTTCACGCAACTGCGCTTTCGTTTCAATCCTTTACTTGGTGATGCAGATGATATTTGGGCTTTCTTTGATGCTGGTTGTTCTTGTTTGGACCATTGCTGGTCATTCAGCAGCTGAACTTTGTCTGATGCTTGGTCCTTTTCCGGTAATGGTTGATTTTCCTTTGATGATGATTGCTCATCCTTTGTTGAGGAATGATTGTTTGTTACTTGTCCGTTTTGAGATGATGATTGACCTTGCAATGATGCTTCATTGTTTGATGATGATTGGTCATCCTTTGTTGAGGAGTAGTCTTCTGTTACTTGTCCGTTTTGAAATGATGATTGATCTGGGGATAATGCTTCACCGTGTGATAATGATTGGTCTTTGGGTGTCTGTACATTGTTTGATGATGTTGTAGGTTCCGAAGAACGTTCAATGGATTTCAGTAACTCTGTTAGATAGCATAAAAATATTCAGCAATAGAGCAGTTTTTGTGCATTTCGTTTCTAGCAGTACCTTTTGCCTTACGTATTTGGCATGCATCGCCACTGTTGAACATGGAGTTGATCAGGCCTCTGAGTATATTGTCGCTACATAAAGTTAGTCACAATATTCTAATTGGAGGTATTTCTGCAATGAGCTTACTGTAGTTCCTTGTCATCCTCGGATGTCTCCTCTTTTCGCAAATCAATTTTATCATGGAAGGATATTTGTGGTGCCAGCCCAAAATGTCGGAGTTCGAAACCACCCAAGAAACGATCGTCTGAGATATCACGGAACATATGTCGGCCGCTGTAAGTAACAACTTCTTCCTCTTCTTCTTCCTCATCCGTATCATCCTTATCGTCTTCATCATCGTATTTATCCAGAACGGAAAGGAGATCTTCATAGTCGATCACGTTAACTCCGTCTGTGCACTCAGGTCGATCTTGCTCAAACTGCACATATGTCAGGTACATGTCACTAGAGCACTCAAAATCAATACTCAAGAATATCACAACAGGCCCTATATTTAACGCAGCTTACTTTACACCTCTGAGAAGCAATGTCGGTGCATCGAAGGAAGTAAAGTAAACGTTCAATAGTTCTTGGTTGATCTAGAAGGCGCCAGCCTGTCAGATTTAAAGTTCCAGGTATAGTGTAGTCAGCCAGCCCACTTACACCGTCGCGTGTCAATGTGCACAAGGGATACTCTGTGCCTTTGACGATCACGTAGAGGACAGTCATGCCAGGTTTCGCGTTGTGGTCAAGTGAAGCCTGGTGGTCAACTGGGTCAATGGTTGCAAGCGATCGATTGCCCGATTTTTGCACTCACCATTGAAAGTCGTGCTTTCTCGTGCACGGGAAGGTCAAATGGGACGTTAGGCCGCAGTTGGGTATCTAAGGAGAACGGAATTAGACTAGAGTACCACTGACATGTGAGTTTGGACTTACGGAGAACAGTTCGCTTCATGGCAGCAGATCTATGTTGAGAAAAGAGCGGTTGAAGAAAAGAAAATTGCCTGCTCTTGAATTTTAGAAAAAATCAAGCGCAGTAACAACAACGCGTTTCTAAACAACTTTATGAACAAAGAGGGATATATACAGCACAGACGGATAAGAATCTTTGTAAAAACTATGCGTAACAGGATTACTATTTTTTGAATGCTGTCAACGCGGGCTCAGGATCCAGCCCCAAAAGCTCGCATGCATGGCGATATCCGTTTTGTGATTCCTTGATTCTGTTGGCGTTCCTGGTCTTGCGAGCCAGTATGAGCATTTCCTTGTCTCGTTCAGGATCACCAAATGGATATACGTTTGTAGACGATACCCAGCCCCTAAGAGCACATATTGCTTAAAAATCATGTGTTTTCCTGCTTATTGAATGTCCACAACGCTTACCATTGATGCTTCTCAGGAACCTCGAAAAACTCAACCAGCACTGGCGTCGAGGCGTGTTTGGAAGCAAGGATAGCTGGATCCAGCTTTTGCTTGTTTGGATCAATAATCTGCAAAAAAATGTGTTTTAACCCTCGGTGCCTCTTTGCAAAATATTCTTTTCATGGTTACCCTAGCAGGATGGGGAGGAAAACCGCGGATGCGTGCCCAAACAATTTGCTTATGCTTAATGTTAACAGCATGATCTTGCTTGTTTGCTTTTTTAGAATCCCGTGTGCTTTCACGAACGCGTTTTCTCGGTTGGATCTCCTCATCGTCATCGAGATATAACCATCCTCGTTCTTTACGTTTGCCTTTTGTATCGCCCGGAATAGGTGTCGGTTCGGACTCTGAGTACCACACCAGTCGTCGTGCTTCCGAAGACTTTCTATTTTCAAGCTCTTGAGGCGTCGGTGCAATCAGACCTTCTGAGCCCATGCTGCGAGTACGCCGGCGTCTGTCTGCAATCTTATCTTGCTTCACATCCGGTTTTTCATCCTTTGGCATAGTACCGGTTTCTTCGGTTTCCTGCTTTGCAGTCATCTCTTCCGCCTTCTTTGCTCGCAGGGCTGCTGCTCTCTCTCTGCTCTTTTGTCGCTTTAATTCGGCTGCTGCCGCCTTCGCCTGTCTCTTCGCTGAGGCTGCCTCTCTTCGTGCTTGCGCTTTTTCTTCGGCAATCCTCTTCTTCTCTTCTTCCTCTGCTTTGGCCCGCTCTTCAGCGGCTACACGTTCTCGCTCTGCAGCTAACTCCTCGGGACTAGGGATATGGACAGTGTTGTATGTAAATATTTCTGGATGTACCTCTGCTGCGAGGATGCCCGTCTCCTTCTTGATCTCTAGTTCTTCATAGTCTTTTCGAGCCTTCGCTACGAGATCCGTTGTCTGTTTCTCCAATTTTTCCGCCAGGCGATAATATATCGTCTCAGGCTTATTATATGTCATGCTGTTGTGCCATATCAACATGAGGTCCTCCTATAACCTTCCCATCAATACACCAAACCAAGAGATTACCTCTTTATGCTATTTCATACCTGAATTTCATCAATACTTGCATACTCGTGAGCAGCAAATTTTTCGAAGATATCTGCAAACGACATTGGTTTCTCAATGATATCTGCATAGTCAGGGGCAACATCGGCAGTGACAGGGTATCTGAAGAGTTCTTTTTTGTCGAGCCTGTCCGTACAATTGGTCAGTGACCTCCCAGTTTCATTAAAGACTGCAAAAACGACATACTCCATCAGTTGCTCGACTACAGGTCTCATGATATATTCCACAGGGAACAGGATAAGCTCAAGATAGGCCTTTTGCTTTCGCATTCGTTCCAATTTTTGCTTTTCGCGTTTTTGAACTTGTTCAGATAATAAACGAACACGTTCCAAATCTGCTCGCAAATTCATCATTGCCTGTAGTACAGCCTGATGTTAGCATCTACAAAAGCTCATACGTTTCGCTGAAAAACTCACAGTTGCTCGTAGAGCCTTTTCAACTTCAGTTTGTTTGTGCTGAGAGGACGATGCTGTCCAAGGCTACAAGATTGAAGGTTCACATTAGCAAACACTACTCTTAAAAAGATCTCCCAAAGATCTCACCTCCAAGTGCAATCGCTTCAATAGAGGAGCACCTCGTCTTGACTCGCGTTTCAGAGACCAGTATCTACATATACTGGTAATTACTTGTTTCTTCTGGCGTAGTTGGCTGGCCTGCTTGATACATCGCAGCTCTTCAATTTTGGATATGATATAGCTGGGTACAATAGGTGCACCTGCTGAATACTGATGCTGATGAGCTCGCGCAGCTTTTGAGCTTGGCAATAATTGTGCCACAGCATTCGCTTTTAGGTTAGATCTTGATTTCTTTTTGTTAGATTTCTTGCTATCTTCCACGACAAGCCGCTCTTGTGCAAGTTCCGTATCCACGTAACGTTGACGCGGTACACGATGGCCACCACTCTTATCTCGACGACTGCTTTCAAAAAATGCCTGTGCAGCTCGCACATTTGCTTCAACATCGATTTGTTCCCGATAGTCGCGAGGTGTATGTCGGTCACAGTATGCTTTGAAGACAACTCCGTCGTAGTGTGACGAATGGGATTTCATTCGCATACACAGGCGTGCCCATCGTGCACAGGTGACGTGAAAAGCGACGAAGCAGTTTTTGTTGTCGCATTGTATGCATGCTCCTTGACGCCGACGACAAATATAGCATGTAAGTTTCCATCGACTCTTAGGTACGTTCTCGATATTGTCGATAGGTTCCATGTATACGCTGTTGCTGAGACCAACTTCTGGGATCCAGATGGCACAGAGCAAATGGCCCCATTTGTTCGTGTTGGTTTGTTTGAAAGCGCCACCTTCGTTTGGACAAAATAGACAGGAAACAGGGTTTTCGGGTGAAACCATACATTTGCGGCAAAGCCATTGACCTTCTGGTATGTATGGCACGCCGTAGCAGTCTACAAGAAGGTAAGCATTCATGCATGGCTCCATCTGCAAGTTTAAGGTTACCTTGATGCACTGCTAGGTTACACCCGTCGCAGAAAACAATGGCATTGCTATTTTCGCATTCGGTATCATCGCAAATTGCGCACGCCGAATCCTCGGGTAACAATGGTTCCTCGTCAACCTGCTTGGGTAAGTTCTTGACCTGATTACCAGTGAGTAATTTTTAATAGCTCTATCATTTTCAAGAAGAGCAAACCCAGGCTTACCAAATCAAACCATTCCTTTTCTAGTTGATCGATGATCGCTTCGAAAAGATCGGCGGTCACCTCTCCCAAATTTTCCTTTTGTCGTTCCTCATTCAACAGTTGAAGCCAAGCTTCGTCTGTTTATGGTTTTAGTATCGCACAACAACATATCCTTCCTTCTCGTTATTCTTACCTTGTTCATCCATATCATACTCGATCGTTTCCATTAATTCCGTTTCTGATGGCTCTATAAATGGTGTCAGAAAATCATTAAATAAACTGAGAACAAATATTGCACTGACCAATATATCGAATGTAATGGAGAGGACGTTTATATCGTCCAGGATGATCTGATGTGGATATTTCTTCATCCTCGTCGACCTCTTCTATGGATCTTTGATCGGTTTCACTCTGGACCACTTTGCGAAATGACGGTTTCGGTAGGATGTCTAAATTAACACCCAGCTTTTGCTGTCCAGGCGTTCCTGAAGATGGAACATGCTGTTGCGGTCGTGTCGATAAGGCTTGAAAGATGTCTCCTTCCTTTTGGTGCGTCAGCAGCGGGTCCCTGTCTGCATGATCATGTTCGTCCGATAACGTTTCTTGGAGAACATCTTCGTCAATGTTGCTGGCAGAGGAGAGTTCCGACGATTCTGCGTCGAAATCATCGGAACTAAGAGTTTGACGCTTTGCTTTTCCATTCAATGCGTTGCTACTTTCATCGTCCCTTTTGCGTTTGAGACTTTTGCTGGCACTGCTGCTCGATCCATTACTTTCTTCTGAGTCTGCGTTGCTTTCACCACTGCTGCTGCTACTTCCAGATCGTACTGATCGCGCAGGACTTGAGCTCCTTTCGTCTGCCGCTTTACCGTTTGCAACTGCTGCTGGTGGCTCCTCGTAATTGCCCATACTGCTTGGTTCTTCGTCAACAACAGAAATTGACAAGACTTGTTTGACATTCAAATCAGGAAAAAATTCCCTGTACGATCGCTCCTCCCTAGGTCTTGAAGTTGAATAATTTGAGGCGTCTGGTGGATGCATGCCGAATTCTCCTGACAAAGTCGTGGATGGCTCATGCGAATGCGACGATTGATCTGATGTTTGAATGGCATTAGCCTTCTTTGGAGGCCGACCGCGTCGCTTGCGGCCTCGTGCTTTTTGAGTCATAGTCTCAGTGATGTAAAACGTTGAATGGTTTATTTGAGACGTGAAATGTGAGGGGATTTCGCAAGGATGTTAAGTGTGGAGAGTTGCTGGCCGCGTTGAACTGCTCGTCAGTTTCAAATGACTCCGCAACCATCTTTGCGGTCACCAAAATCATACGCATTTGCTATGGAGCGCAAGGTTGTAAGAACAATGAGTTACAAGGCATAAACAGATAAACTTGAACAAAGCAACATTAGAATGCATATTTATGATATTAGTCAAGAATAATCAAATAATATGTTTTTTCCTTTTTTTTGCTTCCCAATGGTGTTTGCAAATATTGCAAAGTGAGCAGCAAGCTGACACCTTTGCATATTTGACAGAAGAAAGGTCAAAAAAAAGTACATGCGAGACAATATGGTGAATGAATACCAGCAACGTTATCTTTTTGAGATGAACAGAAAATCATAGAATAATGAATCATCTATAGGTCATTTATCTGCTCATGTCAGATAGGCATCAAATATATATATATCATATCCGTAGCATAATCATCACAGGTCCAAAGATCCATCCTCTACAGCTCAAGATGCTGAAGACTTTGCTGTCACATCTTCGCGCATGAAAAAGGTAGAGTAACAAGTTCACAGCATCTGCAAACTCAGAAAACAGAGCTGCTTTTTTTTCACTTTAAATGATCGCGACGAGGTGGCTATTTAAAGGTGCAGCGATTGCAACGGCACGTAGAACCTTCGCAACTGCAGCAGGTGGATCGACCGCCTTTAAAGTGTTTAACCGCGATGCAAAACGCAGACAAAAGGACAGAGCTGCTCTAGACGTCGAAGCGAGTCGGACGGTCGACTATCTTCGTGACGAAATCGCGGCTCGAGTCGCCGATCGCTTTGCAGTAAGATTGCGTTAATTATCGTGGACAAGGACGGCAGCTTAGTTGCTCGAAACTAGGATATCAAACGAGAATACAAAACGGTTGTGGACCTCGGTTCTGGTTGCGGTCACTTGGCAAAGTTTTTGGACCCTGGTCGAGTCAAGAAAGTAATCCAGTGCGACATGTCCGGTAAAGAAACATTGCAGAGATGCATATGTTACGGTATCCATCTGATTATATTTTGCAGAACAATCGTTGCTACGCGATGCCGACCGGAATTATCCTGGTAAGACCTGGATGTACGTATCACGATGTTCTCTTCTAACAAATATCTAGTCCAAGTGGAGCGACGCCTCGTTGATGAAGAACACTTACCATTCGAAGAAAACTCTGTAGAAGCTGTTATTAGCAGCCTTTCGATGCATTGGATCAACGATTTGCCTGGAGCAATGGTGCAGATCCAACGCTCGCTGGTACCAGATGGCGTATTTATGGGTGCTATTTTTGGAGGAGACACGCTGTTTGAGCTACGGTAGGGCTCTTTACTTCATTCTTCCAAAAATATGATCGCTCATATAATGTCTTGAAAGCACATCTTTGCAGCTTGCAGAAGTCGAACGCGAAAGTGGTATATCCCCTCATGTTTCGCCCATGACAAGTGAGAATTACCCGATGATTAATGAATAAGCATTTGTTTACTTATTCTGAGTATAGCATCAAGCGACATTTCTCGATTGCTTACTCGATCTGGCTTTGTATTGACAACTGTCGATGTTGATGAAATCCAAGTAAACTATCCGTCAATTTTCGAGCTGATGGAAGATCTGAAAGCCATGGGCGAAAACAACGCCGTGCTTAGCAGGTTTGTATTCATATCTTACTCGCTAAAATGCTCTAGTTGCTCACTCGATTCAAGACGTTCATTTCTTCACAGAGATACATTGATAGCTGCAGCGCCAATTTACAAAGGTTAGCGGGTGGTATTTGTTACAAATGAAGGAAACATCCTTAGCAATGTGACAACAGAACTCCACGGTAATCCAGATGGGACGATACCGGCAACTTTCCAAGTTATATACATGGTAATTGATACTTTGCACACTATACATTTCCTCGTATTAATAGAGTATATTCAGATTGGCTGGAAACCGTCTCCAAACACACCGTTACCCAAGAAACGAGGTTCTGCAACAACATCCCTGAAAGATGTTTTGGAAAACTAATCCCGGCTAAAGGGAAATCCAAACATCGCTCCGTCCTAATTACAATTCATATTTACACTGTATCTATATGGCTTCAATGTATATTGCCGATGAAGAAGCAGACCGAATATAGACATTCCGTGAGGAAATCACATTCAAGCTAAAAAGGAACTAGTTTGACTGCAACGTAGTCATGTACCTGCAGCTACCGCTAGCCGGATATCACGAAGCACTAGGAAAGAGTCTGAGCCGAAAACAATGCGGGGAATGGTAACGCACGATGAACAGACAGACAGGCAGCGGATATATGTACCAGTGATCGTTGGCAAATGACTATAAAGGGAAACAACTTGAACTCTTTCCCCTGTCCTTCTCTCTTCCTTCTCTGTTTTCTCCTTTTCCGCCCACTTTCTGTTTGTTTGCAGTTTGAGGCTTGCATCTGGTATATGCGCGCGCGTGTGTGTGTGTGTTGTCTCGGGTTACCATCAATGCTCTTTCAATCCATGTTGCTTTCTACGTTTGTTCTTATCTTGTGTATGGTTATCGGCACTGCTGTCGCGTTCTGCAACTCGCCGATCTACTGCGAAGGTCCGATTCTAAAGAGGATACAGCTAGCGCGACTGTTTCCAGACTCCAAGACCTTTGTCGATATGGTAAAAAAAAGAAACCATGGTTATTAATAACCATAATAACTACTGTGTAATTTCGCTCGTCTTTTCGATTAACATGTTTCGATGCACCTTATAGCCTACCTCAAAACCAACTCAACAAGTCCTAGCAGCGTTTGAAAGCATAGGTGGTGTGAATGCATCCGATGACGAGGTTGCGAAATTTGTGCAAGATAACTTCCACGCTCCAGCAACCGAGCTCGTACGCTACCAGATCCCCACATACAATGTCCCAGAGTGGATGGAAACCGTCGAGGACCCTACGTATCGTGGATGGTTGCTTGAACTGCACAAGGCCTGGGCAAATCTCACGTTTCACTATGACCTATCTCGGATCTGCGAGGAGTGTGCCACAAGTACCTTGCATGTACTGCGCCCATTCGTCGTGCCAGGTGGACGTTTCCGCGAGTTTTACTATTGGTAGCCTATATGCAACGAAAACCTTTCAATGTGTTTCCTAACTTTCAACAAAGGGATACGTACTTTGTGATACGCGGACTGCTTTTGAGCGATCTGGATGGTCTAGCGAAGGATATGATCCAAAACCTGTTGGATTTTGTCGAGACTTATGGATTCATGCGCAAGTATCAAAAAACCATTTAGGTATTTTAAACTGAAAGCTTACATACATGCAATTCATAATAGCCAATGGCGCCCGGATCTATTATCTAAATAGATCACAGCCGCCTCTCCTGTCAGAAATGGTTAAAGTATACATTGAAAAGACAGGCGACATCGAGTTCCTCGATACTGCGTTGCCTATCCTTGACAAGGAGTATGAATACTGGTCTACAGAAACAATAGTCACACTTGGAGATACTGCGACGGGCGAAAGGCACACGTTGAATCGATATAACGTGATCACCAATACGCCCAGACCCGAGTCCTACGTTGAGGATTACGAGGCAGCTTATCGGGACATTGATCTAAACGAAACGCAGATCCATGAACTATTTTCAAACCTTGCGACGGGTGCTGAGACCGGGTGGGATTACTCGTCCCGGTGGACTAGATTGAAAGCGGCTCAGGACAAAGAGCATGGGTACGATATTCTGAGATCGCTGAATACCAGGAATGTCATACCAGTTGATCTCAATGCCATCCTGTACAACATGGAGGTCACGTTATCAGAATGGCACAAGAATGACAATCCAAAATCCGAATTCTACGCACGACAGGCGCAAAAGCGTCTAGTTGCTATCGACAAGTTTCTGTGGAACTCTGACAAATATGCATTCTATGACTACAATCTGACAAGTCAAACTCAAAACATCGAGTATACTCCAGCAGGTCTCTTTCCTTTCTGGTGAGTCGCACGACGAATATGTTGGAGATTCTCTCTTTGTTTATACCCATTGTTAGGCTCGGTGCACTTCCTGAACGAGTAAAGTCAAAAGAGGTTCTCGGCCATGTATTTGACCAAACAAGGATGCTCTTGCAACACGATCCTGGACTGCTAGCTACATCCTTGTACGAGACAACGCTTCAGTGGGACTGGCCAAATGGCTGGCCACCGCTGCAATACGTCGCTCTGCGAGCCATGCAAAACATTTACGACATGATAGGTGACCGGAGTTTACTCGATCTGGCAAACGTCTTAGCTCAGCGCAACTTGGCATCCGCATTCTGCTCTTGGTACAAGACAGGAGGATCAATCCCGGGCATCCTGCGGCAATTTCCTGGAAGCCTCGATGCAGGGCACATGTTTGAAAAATTCGACGTGAGATATATGGGCCTAGCCGGATCCGGAGGAGAATGCAAGTATACTCGGTTTAATGTGGTAATTACAGACAAGGGATGGTATTAACGTATAATTTACAGATACGGTGCAAGTTGGATTTGGATGGACGAACGGGATTACAATGTGGTTATTCGATTCTTTCAAAAACGTTACGGCTCCCGATTGCAATGCTAATTTCCAATATCCTGTTGGGCGGCGTTGACCCAGCATGTTGTTATAATATATATGCATGGTGTAATGAAATACTCTGCGACGATCTTATTTCTTCTTCTTGTTGCTGGTCTCCTTTGCTGCTGATTCAGCGAGTTTCTTCATGATGGTCAGTTTGCCAACAGCGTTCGCTTTGACAGACATTTGCTTCTCGATGTTGTTGTTGATATTCGCTGTTAGTTTCTATTGAAGGCATTAGTAACCTGCTTTATTCGATGATACTTGTTGTATTACCTTTTCCAACTTGCGTTGTTTCACCAGAGCAGGCTGCTTTGGAGCAATAGTGCGAGCTACATTGTAATGAGTCTCGGTAAGATCGCCGAGGCAACCCGATCTCTGATTTATTTACACACCTCCTTTTTTGACTTTGCCGGCATTCTTGTTATTCTTCTTTTTAGCTTGCACTGGAGACTTTTTGATTTTGAGTGATCCTTGAGCCATTTTCTCCTTTTTGCCAACGAACGACGTGCTGCTTTTCACTTTTTCTGGCCTCCTCCTGCGGTTGGTCCGCAAATAAAATTTCAGACTCGAAAAAGAGGAAAGCCACAATTTTTGATTTTTTTCCAGCTTTCTCTTTTACTTTAACTCGTTCGAGCCGAGGAGGTCCTCTCTTTTCTTCTTCCCAGTTACAACACACGATTACGACATATATATAATGGCATTCAACGAAGGCAGAGGAGGCCGTGGTGCTAGTCGTGGTGGACGTGGCGGCCGTGGTGGCGGTCGCGGTGGATTCAGCGATCGAGGCGGTCGTGGCGGTGGCCGTGGTGGAGGCCGTGGAGGTAAGACAATACCTACGTTACTTGGATATGGATTGGTTACTGAATTAACACCCGTTGCTAGGCGGTCGTGGAGGCATCAGCAAGCGTGGTGGTGGTGCTCCCCGTGGCGGCCGAGGTGGTCGCGGTGGCGCCCGTGGTGGCAAGGGTGGTGCCAAGGGCGGTAACAAGGTTATCATCGAACCTCACCGCCACGAGGGTATCTTTGTCGCTCGTGGCAAGGAAGATTTGCTTGTCACAAAGAACCTTGTTCCTGGTGAATCTGTTTACGGCGAAAAACGTATTTCTGTTGACGGCCCTGATGGTACCAAGATTGAATACCGTGTTTGGAACCCCTTCCGATCCAAGCTTGCAGCTGCTGTTCTCGGTGGTGTTGACCACTTGCACATTGCTCCTGGCAAAAAGGTTCTCTATCTCGGTGCCGCTTCCGGTACTTCCGTTTCCCACGTTGCAGATGTTGTTGGACCTGAAGGTGCAGTCTACGCTGTCGAATTCTCTCATCGCTCTGGCCGTGACTTGATCAACATGGCCAAGAAGCGCACAAACGTGGTACCTATCGTTGAAGATGCTCGTCACCCTCACAAGTACCGCATGTTGGTACCAATGGTCGATGTTATCTTTGCAGATGTCGCCCAGCCTGACCAAGCTCGTATCATTACTCTCAACGCACACCACTTCCTCAAAAACAACGGCCACATTGTCATTTCCATCAAGGCATCTTGTATCGACTCCACTGTCGATGCTGCTACTGTGTTTGCACGTGAAGTCAAGAAGCTGCAGGAAGAGAGAGTAAAGCCTCAAGAACAGCTTACTCTGGAACCTTACGAACGAGACCACGCTGTTGTTGTTGGCAAGTACGTCCGATCCAAGTAGACTATTGCGCTCTAGTTAGCATCATATAGCAAAAAATCATCTATCTATCTGTCTTTCTCTCTCTGCTTTTCTTATTTCTTTTTTTCTTTTTCCATTTCATTTTCTTTTCGTCATAAGTCCCCCTTATCGTTTACAAGTGCTGTAAATACAAGATCTTACCTTGGATTTGTTTCTAGTTTGGCACGTTGCAGCAAGTGGGATTTTCGGAAAGAGGCAAAGCATAACTGTTGTCATTGTTTTCTTGAGAGCGGGTGTCCAACGGATGAGCTCCACTTGTTGCAATCCAGCCAGTCCCATTTTTGCCCAACCTTGTTCCTCCTTTGGTTCTCTTTCCTTTTTTTCTTTCCCTTTATTCCCAGTCAGTCATATGGAAATCAACAAGGACGAAGCAATTCGTTGCCTTTCTATTGCAAAGAATCACTATGGGAATGGCAACTATGCAGCAGCTCTGCGACTGACCAAAAAGTCCATCAGTTTGTATCCTACAGAGCAAGCAAAGGCATTCCTCGAAAAGGCAGAGAAGGCTGCTGCCTCAGCGCCGGATAATAAGCCTACAGATACCCGTACTAGTAATGGCACCAAGGCAGCTCCATCTCAACCTCCTTCTTCCGAGAAAAAGTACACGCAAGAACAAGTCGATGCCGTCAAGGCGATCTTGGCCTGCGGCAACGATTACTACAAGGTCCTTTCGCTGGACAAGAACTGCACAGAAGTACAGATCAAAAAAGCATATCGAAAGGTAAAATAATTGACAAATGCACAACTTTGTATCAATCAATCTGCCTATCTATCTATGTGATTGTACTTATGCGGACCTTGTCGCAGTTGGCTCTGCAATTCCATCCGGACAAGAACAGCGCTCCAGGGGCGGATGAAGCATTCAAGTGTAAGAAGAAAGAGAAAAACGAAAAGTTACCTAACTGGGGACTAATTGATTGTGTTTTCAATGCAGTGATTTCCAAAGCATTCACAGTCTTGTCTGATCCACAAAAACGTGCTATCCACGATGCCGGAGGAGGCGACCCTGAGCAGCGTGGTAGCGGCGCATCGAGCTTCAGGAGCTTTAATGGACGAACGTTTAACGGAGCTGCATTCGCAAGCGAAGAGATATCACCCGAGGATTTATTCAACATGTTCTTTGGTGGCGGTGGTTTTGGTGGACCAGCATTCAGCAGTGCGACGTTCATGGGACCCGGCTTCACGCCACACACATACTACCGGACGGCTGGCGGTGCAGGTCGCCGTGCAGCTCATCAACATTTTCAACAGCAAGCACGCGCGCGTCAACAAAGCAACACGGCAGGCTGGTCGGTGCTGCTTCAAATCTTGCCACTTTTGATTTTGTTTGGATATTCACTGCTGTCAGGACTGTTTACGGATAGTACACCCGCGTATTCGATAAAACCTACCTCAGTTTATTCCCAAATGCGCATGACAAACCACCATCAAGTCCCATACTATGTCAATCCATCCGCGTTCCGGCCAGTCGAGCAAAATCAGTACAAACTTTCACGCGTCGAGCAGCAGGTAGAAATGGACTGGGTTCGCAATCTTCAGTTTGCGTGCCAGAACGAACGAAAGGAACGAGCATCTCGGCTCAACGCTGCAAGTGGAATATTTGGCATCGGACGGAACGAGGAACAGTACAGAGAGGCACTGCACATGCCTCTTGAAAGCTGCGACGAACTTAGACGTTTCGGATATGCAAACACTATATAATATTATATTCCAACAAAAAACCGTTTCTTCTTGTCTCGCGCAGTCATTGCAAACGCATATCACACTCCATATTTGTACCTATCTACACTTACATGATTCCATGAGAAATGTTCCAACAACTAAAACAGCTCTTTTTTTTGAGAACACTAGGCAAATACAATATTGTATTTCTTTAGATAAGATGCAGCGTGTTCGTGTGATATGAAGGGAATAGAGAGAGTGTGTGTAGGTGGAAAAGGGATAGATAGAGAGAGCGTGTGAGTGTGAAAAAGAAAAAGAGACAGATAGCTGAAAAAGGGACTAAAGAGATAATAGGAGAGGGATGAGATATGTGGCAGGGATCAAGTCATAAACGAGATAGAAGAGAGAGAGAATAAAAAGAGAAAGGAACCGGCCCCAGTTAGGAGATATATTTTTAAGACAATTAGTAGATAGTAAGAAGGAAATATCATCACACAAATTCGACATAGGATTCGGGTATCAGACCAGTCTCGTCCTGAACATCCGCAATCAACCAGCCCTAATTTCAAGATTCGATGAGCAAGATCCAAGAACCAGTGATAAATAGGGAGGTCTATCTCTTCCTACCGGACACTGCCGATATTGCACCCAAACAATATCTCCAGCTTTCATGCTGACTTCATACTCCGTCTCGGGCGAGAAATCATACAGTGCGCGAGCATGCCTGCCAGTGAACTCTGAACTAGATAGAGATACTTGCGACGCTCTTCTCTTTGGCTCCTCTGGTTGCCCGTGGAAAAGTGGCGACGATTCCGGATATGCAAAGTCGCGGATTATAACTGGTTGAGATTCTTTTATATAGAGAAAGGATTACAGTTAGAATATCATCCTCTTATTATCTTGGCATTCTCTCCAATTACCTTGCTCGCCACTGTGAGAAGTTTGTTCCTGACAAGGGCATTTAGCACCAGTGCGCTGCTGTAAACTCTACTTTGCACTCACCGATGACACAAAGGAGGAACACTGATCCTGCTCTGCAGGAGCTTGTTTCTCGTCGAGTACATTGTACACGATTTTTTCGTCCTGCTGGTCATCGTCTTGCTCGGCTGGGCTCACTGTAGCTGTGGGTGACGCTGCTGCTGCCTTTGTATTTCGCTTGGGTCGAAAAGCTTTCTTGGCAATGGTGCCCTTACGAGAGATCTAGGTACGGCAAAGTGTGAGCTTTGGAGGGTGTGGAATGGAAACTTGGGCATTCAGTCTACCTTCTTCAATACAAGTGCTAACGTGATTACGGAAGAAAGGCTCATTACTGGCTGAAATTCATGAAACAGTGAGGTCGAGGAGGAAAGAGAGAGAAAGGAAAGGAATGGGGCTGATGCAAAAGTTGTTGTTGTTTGTCGTCAACAGTCGTTCACGCAAGAGTGAGAGAAAAAGAAGTAAAAAATTGGAAATTGAGTGAATAGAAAAAAATATGGTCTCAACAAAACTTGGCTATTGACCCCACAGAGGAGCCCTTTGGGTTTAGAAAGAAGGGAGAAGAAAACAAGAGCAAAGAAAAAATCACTGTCCCTTTGTGTTGCCTGTTTTCATTTAACGGTGGGGACCCCGATTCCCCACCGACTGTGTGCATCTCTATCGAAGAGGCTTTTCTACAGGTTTGCTCTAATGTAGTACCACTTTTCATCGTTGTTGGGTGCGTCCTGAGATGATTCGGCCTGTTTAGAAAAAATATAATATAACTGATCAGAGAGAGAAAATGTAGCTCATTTAAGGAGGCAAGTGTCTCACCGTCTCTAGCAGCTCATTTTTGTGCGACACATCATTTACTTTGTAAGGAGAATCGCTGATCGTGACATTCGTGCTAAAAAAGAGTAATACATGATTAATGAAAAGGCTAGCCCACAGCGTCCTGGAAACACTTTACACATCAATGTCGTGGGTATCGGCCTTGCATGGCACTTTGCCCTGTATCAGTCGTCTCCATGCTTCGTGAGTTTCTTCAACGACGTGAATTGCATATGCCTTGTATTATTAGTCAGTAATAGAGTTTGTCGCAATTTGAAATAGGCGGATATCTTTATCTGCTTGTCTTACCTTATCCTTGCATTGACCATTGAATGCAAACTTGTTTGCAGGCTTCCCATCAGGCATCTTGTAAATCTTGAACCAATGGCGAGTCGCGTCTATCAATCCTGGGAAATGTTTTTCAACATCGCTGATATCGTTGAGCTTATCCGCCAATGGATCCTTATTATCAATTGCGATAACCTTCCAGTCCGTTTCGCCTTCGTCCAGCAATGCCATGACACCCAGGATCTTGACTTGCTTGACTTGACCGCAGTAACCAACAGCCTCACCGATCTCACAGACATCAATAGGATCGTTGTCGCCACGTGCTTTTGTTTCAGCGTGCACAGATGTCGGATCCTCCCATGTCTGATATATCACGTTGCTAAGTGGCGAATATGCGGACATATACAAATCTGTAGCACTTCATACCTGAGGCAGGGCGCCATAGTTCCAGATATATCCCTTGTAAGGGAAACAGTTGCGGACGAAGCGGACCTTTCCCTTCTTCACATCCTGCTTTAAGGGGTTCAAACGTTCCCCAGTCGCGATCTGTGAATGGCGATTGAGTTGGAAGTGCGATCTCTTCCTGTGTTTACACCCAACTGACCTCAACTTTGGCGTTTGTCCAGCGAGGGATCTCTACGACCATGTTGACTAGAGTTTTCTCGGGATTTGCATACAAAGGAATGTCGTGGAATGGAGAAATGAGCCTGCCATTGTTCTCTATACGCTGTCAGCACGAACCGGTGTGGAATGTCAAAGTACAGGTATGTCAAACCCACCCAAATGAACGCGGTACGAAGGCGTGAATGGTTTGCCAGAGGTCTTGACCTTGTATGCGTTAGTTGAGACCATCCTCTTTATGGTAGGCTGGAGGAAAGAAGGTTTGCGTGCAAGAAGGTACATTTTTGATAGTTGCTTATGAAATCAAGTGTTCTTCTCCAGTAGCCGACATATGATAAAAGCGAATTCTATTTCCGATGTTCAGGCATCTCATTTTCTTTTTGTTCCTGTGCTCCTTTCTTCTTTCTTCTCTTCTCATCTATCGAAAATCCATTGAAGTTTGGTAAGGCCGAGTATCAGAGGACATATATGGTATCCATTGCTTTTAATGTACAACCATTAAAGGTTTTCCGGTGCGCAGCGCGGTGCAGGTCAGTTTTCCCTTAAAGTAACAAGCACCACCTCCTGCATACAGAGGAGCGTCGTTCTCGAAACTCCTTTAAATATTCCAGAATAATCGGTCATTATTCACGTAAAGAAAGACAGAGAGATACTCCAGCAGTGACATTTCCGAAGAAAACCACAAATTAAAAAGGATGGTACTTGAGAATGACGATCCAACAAGCTAGTTCGCCAATTTTTCCAGCGTTTCACAAAGCGGCGGTCGTGTGCAGGACGAATATGATTCGCTGGTACTCCAAATCAATGGCGCCACTTTAAGTGTGTTTTCGTGAAACAGATCTTCGGACACTCTGGCAGCAGGCCCTAAATTGTTTGTTACTGCTCTAATCAGTCGCGTCAAATAGAGCCCATCCAAGGAGACAGCCTTGGAGATATATTATTACCAGCAACGCTGTAAAGTTACGCGTATCCAGGGGGCAGTTTGATAACAAGAGGGAGAACGTGGCTACCACGCTAAAAAGAATCGCTTTGGTCGGAGCCGGGGAGTGTTTGAACGTGCTGCCTTTCAAATTCTTTGTTGATAGGTCGAGAAAACGTGCCTCGAAAACATGTTTTTTCCTTCCAACTTTGAATTTTGTTAACTCTTGAGAGCCGTCTCCGACTTGTTTGCAATCGCTACCTCCATCTCGTGCATTGCGATCAGAGCATAACTGTAAGCGTTGCGAAAGAAAACTCTCCTGGTCTACGGTTGCACTAAAGCTTATATATCCGCGAATTTTCTCTATTTCTGTGATACTCATCCTTTTCTTTGGTCTTTTTTTTTCTTGTTTCTTCTCGTACTTGTAGTATGGCTTCCTCAAGGTAGATATCGCCGCTGTCTTTGTCGCGCCTCTCCTCCATCTTCTAACAACAGCTCTAGTATTTTGGACCCTCGTACCTTGGAATCGGCCAAGAACACCGTCACTTCATTCATGAAGACGGCCTTCGCCCAGCCAAACCTCTCCACCACAGCCATCGTTTGCTCGGCCGTCGTTGGTTTGTTTGCATATGAACAGTACTGGTATCTCAGCAAGAAGAAGAATCTGCCCGGTCCTAGATTCAAGATCCCTATTATTGGCGCATTCTTTGACTCGTTGTACCCTACCTTTGAGGGCTATATGGCAAAGTGGAAGAGCGGCGAATTATCTTGCGTCAGCGTTTTTGACAGGTAATGCGCACAGACAGCTACATGCAGTCCAGAACCGAATATCCTGATGCGCAGCTAGATTCGTCGTCATAGCATCCACCTGCGATCTCAGCCGCAAAATCCTCAACTCGCCTGCCTTTGCCGAGCCCACCGTTGTCGACTCCATGAAATACATCCTGTGCCCCGATAACTGGGTTTTCCTCAGCGGCAAGGCCCACGTCGACTATCGCCGCGGTCTCAATGTGCTGTTCACCCGACGCGCTCTTGGGTAAGTAGTGGAAAATTCGGCTGCAAAACAATTCTCGGATCATGTAAACTCACTGCAGGTATCGATGTGTAACACCGCAGTATCTACATGCCTATTCAGGAAAAGGTGTACCAGCGTCACTTTGCTGAATGGCTTTCGTTGGACGGCAAGGTCGAGGCTTATCAGCTTCGTTTCCGTGAAATCAACATGGAATCCTCTTTACGGGTGTTTTTGGGCGATTACATGTCGGATGAAGTCGCAAAGCGTATCTCCCAAGAGTACTTTAATATCACCGCTGCCTTGGAACTTGTCAACTTCCCCATTCCTTTGCCGGGCACCAAAGTATACAAGGCTATCCAATCTCGCAAATACATTATCAAGCACTTCATCGAAAGTATCCAAGATGGACGTAAACGTATGGCAGAGGGCGGTGAACCAAAGTCTATGATGGATGCCTGGCTCCGTTCCTTGCAGGAAGATGAATTGGAGGCTGAAAAGACTGGCAAGCCTGCCCCTCGCAAATTCACTGACCGTGAAATCGCCTTGACTTTACTCACCTTCTTGTTCGCCAGTCAGGATGCTACCTCCTCTGCCTTGACTTGGGCCTTCCAGCTTACTGCCGACCATCCTGACGTACTCGAAAAGATCCGTGAAGAGCAGCTTCGCCTTCGCAACGGCAACATCAACCAAGAACTCACTCTTGAACTGATGGAGGAATCTGTATATCTGCGACAGGTTGTCAAGGAAATCCTTCGTCTTCGACCACCAGTGCTCATGGGTAAGAAAGAAAAAAGCAGAGAAAGAGACGGAATAGTCTCTTGTTTATGTGTGTAAATAAACTGACGCTCTTTCCCACCATTTTTTTAGTGCCCTACAAGACTACCCGCGACTGGAAGCTGACTGAAAACTACACTGTGCCGAAGAACTGTAAGTGCCAAGCAAAGAATATTCACTTGGCGTTGTAGAACTCACGCAAGTCAATAGCTATGCTCATCCCCACCACTTATCCCGCTTTGCACGATCCTGTCGCATATCCCAACCCTGACAACTTTGATCCTGACCGCTGGGGTCCCAACGGCACTGCCGAGAAATTTCCCAAGAACTTCATGGTCTTTGGTAACGGTGCCCATCACTGTCTTGGCAAGGAATATGCTATTATGCACTTGATGGCTATCCTTGCTCAAGCATCGTTGCAACTTGAATGGACTCACTACCGCACCGAGAAGAGTGATGACATTTCGTAAGTTGGGAAAACGACAAAGAAATATGCACATGCGGGCACTGTACTGACAGGTGACCTCCACATAGTATCTTTGCTACCATCTATCCGCAAGATGGATGCATCATGAGCTTCAAGAAACGCGAGGTCGTAGCTTAAGTAGTTCGTAATTATTTTCATTTTTGGTACTTGTCTCTTCTCTTTTCCATCATTTTTAGTATCCTTATCCAGTATTCCTTCGCCCTCTCTTCGTGCTTTACATTTAATACAATTAATTCGAGTAATGTGCAATCAACCGATCTCATATGCTGTGCAAGGCACTGAGTTTAACGGGTTTCCTTTTTTGAGAACTCGTCCAGACGCTGAATGAGCTGCTCGGTCGTCTTCTTTTGCTCGCGGAGAGCCTCCCGCAGCGCTTTCATCTTCTCGGCTTCCTAGATAACAAGGTATAAATATCAGGCGTCACCGTCGTCAAGACTCCCATGGTGGTACTTACGGCTTGGCGGGCCCAAACATTCTCTACCGCTTTTTCCTTGTCACCGAAACCACCTTTTGTTTGCGTGGTAGCGCCTTCAGTTGGACCGTGGATGTTAGCTCGCTGCATTTTCTGAACAAGGTTGCGAATGAGTCGACGCATGGTTGTGGGTAAAAGGAGATTAAAGGATATGCATGAGAACCGGGGCCCAATCTGTGTCCTTATTTTAAGGCCCAACACCCATGTCGGATTGAAACATCCTGGCTGTTGCCGAGAAAGGTGCTCACCTTTGTTGAGAGGGGGAGAGAGAGAGAACAGTTAAGCGGGAAAAGAATTGTTTGAGTTTTTATTGTCACGACGATATTTTTAAGATCTCTCCGCATCAAATTCAAGCGTGAACTGCACATAAGGTCGATAGCTATTGTCATTGACTGTCTGCAGCTCGTGATCCAAGATTTCCTCCTGCGTTTCCTTCTTGATCGCCTGGCCATGCACTCCACCCAGCCGTCCATACTGAGCTACCAACGTGTCATCCACCTTTTGTTCGTATTTTGGCTTGGCCTGGATCAAAAAATGCATTAGTTTCTCGGAAATGGCTGGTCTTGGCAATTTTGTGACTCACAGCAATTGTAACAGCCGTGAAATCCGGCGGAAGTCCGTATCGTAGCACTGATTCAACAAAGACACGGAGCGCTTTCAGGTGGATCCACGACGAAAATACTTCACCAAAGTTCGTTCGTGCTAGCCGGAACAGTTCCGCCTGTTGCTCCCGCTCCGTCGCTTCAGCCTCTTCGAGTTCCCGCTTTTGCTGCTGCAGCGCATCCTCGTCGTACTTGAAGTCGCGAACAATGAACCTGCGGTGCAACCGTCAGATTCACGATATTCCCTATTCGCGCAAGCGCTTACTTTTCTTCCCGAGCCTTGTGGGTAAATTCGTCAACAACGCGCTTGAACAAGGTCACAGAAAATAGTCCATATTCGTCATCTTCAGCGATTTTGCTGTTCAAACCATTGTTAATTTGCTGCAGAGATAGAAAGAAGAAAATGCCTCTTACACAGATGATCGAGGGACTACCATGGATGACAATCGCTCGTACTTGTTCTGCCAATCCTTGTACGACGTTCTAGTGCATGAATGAGTGAGCCATCGTTGTAGCTTTGCTTTCTTTTTTTTTATCCTGTTTTACCTAGGCACAGCAACAAAGACAGTCGTTAGATACTCGGAATTAAGAACGCATTGCTCCTTTTTCACGACGCCGTTGAGGTTTCGGATCGAAAGGTTGCCTCTGCAGATTATATAGTTAGGGCAAGCCGCGCAACTGGGGGCATTAGATCTTACGTCTCCCTGCGTTGCAGTGTCTGAAGCGCGTTTCGATTTTGAGTGTATGCATTCAGCTTGGTCTTCATAATATTATCAACGGCATTCACTTCCTGTCACGTAGAAGGAAGGAGTAATTACATAAAAAATCCAGGTATCCAACATGTCTTATGCTTGCCTGATTCAAGAGGGCCGTGGTCTCTTGGAGAGACTTGTCGGTGCGATACTTCATTGTGTTCCATTGGAAACCGCTGATAAATTCTTCCACTGGCTCTAAGTACGGTCATTGTGATTAATCTTCGGCAGATAGCCAAGCACGCATTATCTACTTGCTGTCGTTGACAAGCATGTACTCGCGAACATGGCCGTTGGTCCTGTCGCTCTTGACCAGCGTTGAAAGGATATCACTCAATTTGTTGACTGACTGTTCAAACGCCGTGTCGTACTTGGCAAGGTCGTCCGAGAGCAGAACTAGCGTGTCAAGTGTTCCAATCTATTCGACACAGTGTCAGTTGAGTCATGACGATTTACTCCAGAGCTAGAAACATGCTTTGAATTCTGGAACGTTAAATGCAAATGTCGTCGCATACTCGCTGAGTTTGCCACGAATGTTCAAGAAGGTGTTCTGCTTGTTGCCCAATGCAGGCACAGAAACGAAGAGGTATTTCATGAAGGATCCAGGGCTGAGGGCAAAGGTTAGGGAAAGCAGAAGGTGGGCGTATCTCCTCTGTGTTACTTTAGCGAAAAATGCAGTTGCAACGGGGCAGCACGAATCGAAAGAGAGTCCTTTATTGTTTCAAGTTCTCTTGATCTTAAGGTTGGTCCTTGGGACAGATCAAATTCTTTGCAGAAATAAACAGGTTAGCTGTTGCTACGTGCAAAGCTTTAAACAAGTTTTACCTTGTAGTCCTTAATGGTGCCGCTGAACTTGTTGAGAACACCTCCTTCACATATCCAAATCTCATTACATACAGTGCTGATGAACCGCTCGTCGTGAGATACAGTGATCACACCGCCTTTAAAGCGCTCAAGTGCACTCTGAAGAGCATCAATAGATTCCATATCCAGATGGTTCGTAGGCTACATTGCAAACAGGTTTAGATTACGCGGTCTTGCTCTTCTGGTTTTTTTCCTTTTTTTTACTTGCCTCATCAAGCACCAAGATATGCGGGCGTTGTAAACTCAAGCAAGCAAAAGCGACCCGAGACTTTTGACCACCAGATAGTGTCTTCATAACCTGCAGACCGACCATGCCTGTAATACCAAACGAACCAAGATGTCTTCTGTATTCTTCTTCGGATTTGCCGGGAAACTTTTCAGCCATAAATGCGACAGCTGACTTTGTCAAATCCAACTGATCAATGTGGTGTTGCGTAAAGTATGCGATCCGCAGTCGTCCGTTGCGGTTAACTTCACCGCTCTGCGGTTTGACTTGTTCTGTGAGAAGCTTCAGCAGGGTCGATTTACCAGCACCGTTAGGTCCAACGACCGCCACACGCGATTCCAATCGGACATCCAGGTTGACGTTGCGGATAATTGGTTTCTTTGGGTCGTAGCCAAAGGTAACCTCGTTCATTTGAAGAATGGGTGGAGATATGCTGTCAGGGTCAGCAAACTGGAATGTAACCAGCTTCTCGTCCTCTGGAGGCTCCAAAACTGGCAGTTTTTCAAGAATTTTAATGCGGGATTGTGCCTGCGGTGCCCTCTTTGCATTATATCGCCAGCGATCAATGAATTCTTGCAGATGTTTGCGGTATTCCATCTGATTCTCGTATTCGCGCTGTTGATTTATTCGTCGTTCTTCCTTGGTTGCATAGAACTGGGTAAAGTTGCCCTTGTAGTAGTCGAGCTTTTCAGAGTGCATGTACAATATATCAGTTGCAACCTCGTCCAAGAATTCTAAATACAAGTTAGATATATGCGGTTAAATAAAGATCGTTTTTTACTCACCTCGATCGTGAGAAACGACCAGTAAGGTATTTGGCCAGGTTTGCAAATATCTTTCGAGCCATACAATGGCTGGTATCTATTGCAGTTTTAGTGATCGACGTTCGTACGACTCAGATGAAAGAAACACTTACATCCAACATGTTATCAGGTTCGTCAAGCATAAGAACGTCTGGGCGGCAGAACAATGCACGTGCAAGAGAAATTCTCATTCTCCAACCACCAGAGAACTCCTTTGTGGGTCGCTTTTGGTCAGCAGCAGGGAAACCAAGACCGGACAAGATCGCAGCAGCCCTTTAAATTGAAATGTGTGATAATGATTTAACATTCCATATCAAAGAAAGCAGTAAAGTGCTGCAGGTCACTCACTTGGATTCGGCCTTGTCGCTCTCGATATCCTGCAACTTGCCAAAGATCTCCTTGAGCTCAGTGGACAGTTTATCCTTTTGTTGCGACAAGGCATCCTTTTCATCCTTTGAAAACTCGTCGCTTTCAAGGTTCGAGTCGATTTCGTTGATACGGTTCGTCAAATCACGTTCCTTCTCCAGCAAATGCTCTCGCCAAACATCGGCTCGGAGCACCATTTCAATAGCAGGAGTGTCGTCTCCAACAACCTACAAACCACGTATGAATGAGTATTTGCTTCCTGATTGAAGCAGCCCGGTAGAAAACTTACCTCCTGTTCCACATAGAGCACGGAGATATGCGTTGGTACGTTCACCTCACGTCTGGCTATAGCACGAAGCAAAGTCGATTTACCGATACCATTCTTACCGACCACACCGTAACGACGGCCGTAAGCGAGCGTCAAGTCAGCGTCCGTCAAGATACGACGACCAGCAAAGGAAATATCAAAGTTTTCAATCTTGATGTCTTTACTCTTTCCCTTGGTCGATGTGTAGTCAAGGATGGGGTTGTACAGCTTGTACTCTTCTTGCAAAGCCTTCTGCTCGTTAAGCAGCTTCGAGGCTTCATATTCGACTCGCATGTTCGTCTTTGCCTGACGCTTCGCCATTTTGCTAGCAATCTTTTGCTCGGCTTTCCGAAGCTTTTCCTGGTCCACCTGCGACTGGACACGACGACCAGAAACGTGGTCGAGTTCAACGCTGCCAGCACCCAAACGCGTTGTAGCCGAAACGTTCGATTGCTGACCGATCGTAATTGCTTGGTCAAGCTTGCGTGTCGTTTCTTTTCCACTCGGGCCCTTCTTTTGGGCAAACATTTCGGTCAACTGCTCGCACAACTTGTCGATCTTTTCCTCGGCGCCTCCAGCATCGAGCAAGATCGGCTTTACAAAGTCTGCAATACCGTCTTCGCCGTCGTCGTTTTCCTTCAGATAACCGTCAATGTATTCGACAATGGTGTCATCGGCCTCAGGAACGGCACTGCGTATCAATGCTAAAGCCATGGTCGAAAAGTTGCCGCAGTTCCACACTCAGGTGCCTGATATACCCAAAAGTGGCTGAAATGCGACGCATTTGTTCCGCAGTACATTGTAAAACGCGCCGTTGGAAACATTTTCTGTCTAAGCATTGTTTTGCTATTAAGAGAACGAGAATGGATTAAAACAATTTGATTGAGTTTCCAAAATGATGGTAGTTGAAAGAGTTAGTTGCAAAATTGAACTCTATGATAAGTACAAAGAACTTTGCTGCTGCATAACAATGACCGCTCTTGGCATCGTGTCATACTCAAATATACGTGAATAATTAGATCGGAAAACCTGCACAATCAATTCACACCTCCTGCGTGACAGATAGATATATTTATAGTCGTGAGAGGCTGTGGCGGGAGAATAAGGCTCGACTAGATAAGCCAAAGAGAGCAATGGAGATGACGGGTGCTCATAGGCATTTGCTTCTAGTTCTGCATCGGGCACTTTTGTCGTTTGCGCATTTAAATAACTCCAGATTCTTGTTTATGCTCTTGATCGTCTCTGTGACTGTATCCATAAAAAGGTGAGAAAAGGGGGGCAGGGATTCCTGCCATTTCGTGGACACAAAGCGATGTGTGGAAAATTTTGAATATGCATGCATGTGGGTGGTTTCACGGCGCGGTACAGTTTTTGAGTCGTTTTAAATGATACTTTTTATCTACATCGAAAACATATATTCAGCATCATTTTGGAAGTAACATCGAAGCTACTCTCTCGTAGCATGTGGCGCGTTTGTCCAATAATTTGGGTGCGACTAGGAAACTTACTTCTTTTTGCATTGTGCACGTAGACATTGACTATTCGGGCATAAAGGTATCTATCCATTGCTGCAAGTTCAATGCTTAACTCTAAGGTGTGTTCTGGCGCTGTCGAAAGGAGCGCAGAGACACAAAACGGGAAGCATCCGAGCTTGTGGATTTGCAGGGCAACTCCTTGTTTGGCAGAGCGGACTCGATGTGAGCGGTTTCGGCAACACATCAGTTTCTGCGAAACCAATCTTCGCTTTTCTTCACGGAAATAGATCCCTATCATAAATGTATGGCGCAAACGTCCAAAACTCGTAATCGGTGGCCGATAGTCATTCCACACGCGATCAACAACGTGAATTCGGGGACGCGATCACCAGCAGGTGCAGCCTCTCCTTCTCCTACTCCTATTCTTTCTTCGCAAGCACCTACGCCTCCAGCACCGAAACGCAACCGGAATGTTGTCAATAGTGGCGTACTCACTTGGCTCAAAACACCACAGCAAATGCAGTTCAGAAAGTGGAGGCTGCAGTCAAAGAAAAAGCAAAGCAAAACCAGAAGCAGCCGACATCGGGCATGATATTCTCACCAAGGAAAGACACAGCATAAATCAGACCACAACAGGGCACCTGTCTGCGTTCACAATCATCATTGACAGAATTTGAGGATACCCAGACAACAAGCACTGCTGTCACAAGCAGCTCGCGCCAACAACCGCATCCTCGGAATACACAGGTAACAACCACGGCCCTCACAACCCTTTTGCACACCAATGATTCCCAGCAGCAGAATTCGCAATCGTATACGCAGACACAGCCTCGAATACAAATAACGCAACAGTATTATTTGGCAAGGCAGCTTCCCTTTCCACTACCACAAGGACCATGGATTCAAAGGGAAAGATCATTCGGGTCAACAGGTAACGAACTCACCTTACCACGTGGGTGACAACATCGGTACCGCCTGCAGAAACCACTCCAACACCACATAGTTCGCATTCAATGAACATACCTCTAAACAATGACAACAGCAACGACAACGCGGCAGTAGCAAACGCTTTTGGCTCTTCTGTATCATATCTAATCTCTCAAAATGAAAACTCTACGGATATCACTCCTAATCGTCTACCACAAAGTGAAAAGATACCAGCCGTTAACGTCCAGGAACATCCCAACTTTGAGCACAATCCACCCGCAGTTAATGGTAAATGTACCATACATTGTCAATGTATTAGCTATGCATGCTAACTCTCAATGAAGTCCCTCCAACGATACCAGCAATCCAAGTGTAAGAGCGCGGCAGAAATGGATGGATGGGATCATAGAACATTACGGAACGCTTTTTGAGACGTTTCCGTCCCCAATCAAGATCAAGAAACGACGCTTTCTTCGCGAAAACTACGACGACGATTATCTTCTTAAATCTGCCACGGAAGCGGAAGGAATCGAAGAAACTCATCGCCTGTCGAGGATGAAGAGATACCGGATGACGATCTGCCGGAAGCCTCAGATGAGTTCCAAGAATGGATACTAGACTGGGTAAATATATGGATAGTTCTCATTTACAAACGTTAGCGCAATTTAACTTAATGTCACGGTTGTAGAAAAAGGATAATCCAAGGATCTGCTGCGTATGTTACAACAACGATAGCGAAGCGGATGATCAACTCATTCACTGCGATGGAACCGGGTGCGAAGTTATTGTACATCGAAGTACGTATAAATAGATAGCAAACGACAACTTCAATTCTATACCGAGCTCTCTTTTCTTTCTTCCTAGGCTGCTATGGTATGGAACGTGTTCCTGGCCCAGATGAAGTATGGTACTGTGCGCGGTGTAGACTGCAGAGTGAAAAATCTGAAGAAATCGTAGTGAGTAACTTTGGATGCAAGGTGCAGCGTATACAGGTGATGATTTCTAACTATTCATTCGCAGGTGTGTATACTTTGTCCAAATCCTCAAGGAGCTTTTTGGCGACTGAAAGATCCGAAATTTGGGTATTTTTGGGTTCACGCAGCCTGCGGAATACATCTGACGGATGCCTCCACCTCTACATCTTCAGAGTTTGATCTGAAAAAGACCACAAGCAAGGCATGGAGCTCGGTAAGATAAATGACAGTGTATAAAATAGTTTTCCCCCTTTCTAACATTGATACATTAGCATTGCTTCTTGTGCGAAAATTACATTGCAGCAGAGTACGATGCTTGCATACACTGTGATAAAGCTGACTGCAAAAGGTCAGTCCATGTTACTTGCGGTCTAAAGTACGCTCTTTGAAAAGCCGATACGTCAGCAAATCCATGCTTTGCATTGAGCATGACAAACGAGGGCTAGAATGGCGACAGTGGAACTCTGAAGAGTGGCGATACAGTTCATGGGAGAATTGGGTTGACAAGCGAGACCAATATCTCAAATTCAAGATCCGAGGTTTTGAAGGCAAGCTGAAATGCCGGCAACTTTGGCTAGAGGCTTTCCACGACTTGGGCTGCAGCGACGAGAACGGCATACGTGAGGAAGACTTTGATCGATATAGCCGAAAATTACAATGGGTAATAGAGACAGAGTGTACAAACTGTCAGCGGGAACTGCGGGACGCTCAAGCTGCATGGCGCTCTTTGCAGAAAAAAGAAAAGGCGAAAGAGAAAAGCGCCGAAGCTCTTACCCACGAATTGGATACTGCACGGTTTACCGTCAAACGTTTGCAAATGGAAGGCAAACTGCTATCCCAATTGAGTGAGCGAAACAAAAGCTTTGTTACATCTTTACCAACACGTCAGCGCACACCAATCCAAGAAGAAGCACGAAACGTGCCGGGAAAACGCGCTGTTTAAGAAAAGGAAACCCGACCGGGAGCATATAATACCCACAGAAAGAAGAAAAAGCTTAAAAAAGCGCCGGTTGAACCCGAAACAAAGCGGCAGTACGCAACGGAACAGGAACCAACACTTAAACCTTCCATGGATGCCCAGAGTGGCAAGTCCGAGCCTGCACAAGTCGCAATGTGCAGCGAATGTAGACAACGCAAGATGCTGCAAGAAACCATTTATGAAGTTCTGAATTTATCGGAGGAGTATATGCAAAACTTGGAGGCCACCAAGCATCTTCGGGAACCAGGGTACACTGGCAAAGGCAACACATGGGATCCGCGAGTAATTATCCAATGTGCCGATTGTCACACATCATTCCACTGTGGATGCGTTCGTCCCGCTGTCAGAAACTATCCGTCTTCGTAAGTTGGCACCATGAGTTTTTTCTTTCTATTTGATCATATTTAACTGATTACATTTTATCTCTTTTCAGGCGTGTGTCATTCGTTTGCCGTCAATGCCTTAGCAGATATGAGGAGAAGCACTTCAAATTTGAAATTGGATCGCTCACGGCTCCACGCAGCAAGCGACAAAAAGCACGCGTCAACTACGAAGTTTGAAAATGTACATCCGAATTGTAGATATCGGATGCATTCTCTAATATATAGTTAATCGTCATTGTAGAGGACGGATGCACGTTGGCTATTGCTACTTATCCGTTCCATGCTTATCCTCGATGTAATATCTTTGAATATGTATATATTTTGCCTATGACCATTTTGTTGATCCCCAATTGATCTAAATGGAGTTAATGCTTTGGGACGGGGGACAGCGGGCAGATCAAGATCAATCAATTTTTTGACTTCCAGTCAAGAAGTTTGAAAATGGAAAGTGATGCTTCGCATTTTTTCAAGGTCGCGACACAGCTTTGCACCTTACAGCAGCAGCACCACCATGGCGGCCAGTTACAAGGTCTGCATCGTAACTCCTCGCGTTTGCCCATGCTACCCGACACGCTGTTGAACCATGTTTGATAGGACGCAGTGGACAAGATCATCTCGTTGCAGACAAATGCCTCTGTCCTCGACATGTTGCGTAAAGCGGGTCCTCGAATGAACGAGCGCAGCTTGCCGGAAATGAGAGGTTATCTAAAGCGTATTGGATATGAGGTACTTATCAGTAGACACGAAGGAAGGGAATGGGAAGGTGGAGGCAGCAGCGGCTCTTATCGAGACAGAGGAAAACTCCATGCGGTGTCTTGGCACTTAGTATTCTTTTGCATAGCCGCGAGATTTCGATAAGCTCAATATCATCCACGTGACGGGCACCAAGGGCAAAGGATCCACGTGTGCTTTGACGCAGTCGATCTTGAAGCATTTTCCTACCGATAAGCCCATTCGGACCGGTCTGTTCACGTCGCCGCATTTGGTGGCGATGCGGGAACGTATTCGCATTAACGGCGAGCCGCTGAGCGAAGAATTGTTTGCCAAATATTCTCAGCAAGTCTGGGAGCGTTTGGAGGAAACCAAACCTGAAGCCCTGCAAGCTTTGGATTCCCAAGTAAAACAAGTTTGAGGATATGCCACATGTATGCAAGCATAGTCTAATTTTTTTTCTTTGCGTAGGATGCGCGAGAACTGCTGCGAGCTACAAGAGAACATCCCGATAAGCCTACCTACTTTAGATACTTGACACTCTTGGCGTTCCATGTCTTTTTGCAGGAAAAGGTGTGTGTGTGAGAAAGAGAGTATAATGGCTTCAATGCGACCGCTAACGATGATGTGCTTCAGGTGGATGTTGTTATCTTGGAAGTCGGTATAGGCGGCGAGTATGATTCGACCAATGTTATCGAAAAGCCGGTTGCATGTGGTATTACGGCGCTTGGTCTGGATCACGTCAACGTACTAGGTGATACAATTGACAAAATTGCATGGCATAAGGCTGGTATTATCAAGCCAAATGTGCCTGCATTTGCCATCGAACAGCCTCCCGAGGCATTGAAGGTCATTGAAGAACGAGCAAAGGAAAAGAATGCTCCGTTGACCATTCTGCGAGATGACCAAGTGGAAAATCTCAAGGACATAAAAATTGGCAAGTGAAAAGGTCGAATGTAAAGACATAGTCTTTAGACTGACACAACGCAGGTTTGGCGGGAGTACACCAGAAATACAATGCACTTGTTGCTATTGAACTATGCCGTGCCTGGCTTGCACGCTGCCGCAATGTAGAGCTTAAGGAACCCGTGCCGCAAGAATTCCGCCCAGGATTAGAGCGTGTTGTATGGCCTGGCCGTGGGCAGATACTCAACATCAACGCTACAAAGTATGCAGACCAAGTGAACAAAGACGTGACATGGTTCCTGGATGGAGCACACACTGTAGAAAGTTTACAAGTTTGCGCCGATTGGTTCCAAGAGAGTGTTGCAAAGGATGAAAATGATATATCTCGCGTATTGATTTTCAATTGCACCAATGGACGTGATGGCCCACGTCTTTTGGACGTCATTGCACGGATACCTGTTGGTTTCGACCATGTTATTTTCACAACCAACGTTACATTCCGCAAAGGCTACACCGCTGACAGCACAAACAAGACTGTGTCTGCAGAAGATGTGGCAGCTATGCAACAGACACTTGCCAAAACCTGGAAAGAACGGAAACCTTCCTTCCCATCCGAGAATGTACACGTTGTAGGCAGCATCGAAGATGCTGTAGAGTGGATTGTGGACTACACAAAATCATCGAGCATGCAGCGCGTGCAAGTCCTAACAACCGGAAGTTTGATATTGGTTGGTAACACGCTTACTGCACTCGGCATTCCTCCTCAATAGAAAAGGATCAACTGGATTTGTATGGCTTTTTAAACCAAACAGAAAATATACCGTCTTTTTTTATGAAGCTTTTTTGTTTTAGTTGCCGTTGATTGGTCCTTTTGCTTGTTTCTTTTACAGATGAGGTCCTGCTTGACGGGTTTCAGTCGTAGCACCGTCCTCGTATGCCTTGAAGTTTTCTTGGAACATGGAAGCGACCCTTTTGAGCGAGTCATCAAACTCTGCAGCTTCACCTTGCCATGCCTTGCGAGGATGCAGGATTTCGGAGGGAACGCCAGGCACGTGCTTGGGAATAGCAATGTTGAAGACTTCGTAAGTCTCAAACTGCGCGTTGGCCAGTTCACCGCTGTGGATAGCGTCCAAAATAAGACGGGTGTACTTTAGTGGGCAGCGCTTGACAACGCCAGCCTTGCCACCGATCCATCCAGTGTTGATCAACCATGCGTCAGCCTTGTGCTTGCTCATCTTTTCAGCCAACATGGTTGCATAGCGTTGTGGATGGAGCACCAAGAAGGGTGCGCCGAAGCATGCGCTAAAGGTAGGCGTAGGCTCCTCGATTCCATCCTCAGTGCCGGCAACCTTGGTGGTGTAGCCAGAAATGAAGTGGTACATGACCTGGTCAGGGGTCAGCTTCGAGACAGGTGGAATAACGCCAAAAGCGTCACATGTGAGCAAGATCAGGTTCTTTGGGTGTCCGCCGATGCAGGGGATTTTGGCGTTGGGAATATAGTCTGAAGAACCGTAAATAAAAAAGAAACAACCCAGATATCCATGTAAACTTACCGATGGGATAAGCACAGCGTGTGTTCTCCGTCAAAAAGTCATCAGAGTAATCGACGACGCGCGAGTCCTCGTTCAGGACGACGTTTTCTAGAACAGAGCCGAAACGAATAGCATTGAAGATCTCGGGTTCCTTCTCTGCAGACAGGTCGATGCACTTTGCATAGCAGCCTCCTTCAATGTTGAAAATACCATCGTCGCTCCAGCAGTGCTCGTCGTCGCCAATAAGACGGCGCTTAGGATCGGCACTCAAGGTGGTCTTGCCGGTTCCTGCCCCGCAAGCTCTTAGTTGACAGGTTAAATATAGAACAGCACCGGACATGATCTTACCGGATAGACCAAAGAAAAGGGAAACATCGCCCTTTTCGCCTTCGTTGGCCGACGAATGCAAGGAAAGCACGCCGGCTTTTGGCATAAGGTAATGCATCACTGTAAAGATCTGCGATACACATTGCATATTTACGTGTCAATAACAACGTACGCCTCCTCCTCCTCCGTCACAACTACAAAGAGCCCTTACTCCTTTCTTCATCTCTCCGGCATATTCCGTGCCGAGAATCACCATTTCATGGCGCTTAAAGTTGACAGATACAGAAGTAGTGGAAGTCATTCCGGTCGTGTACCGATTAGCTGTGTACAACATGGTTTAGACAGGACAAAATTGCTCCTCCTTTGTTGTTATAACTTTTATTACCTGGGAATTCACCCGCGTTAAAGATTGTGAAATCGGGCGTACCGAAATTCTCCAGTTCTTCCTCAGTCGGGCGGATGAGCATGTTTCGCATAAACAGAATATGGTATGCTCGAGAAGCAATCACCCGGATCTTTTTGCGATACTTGGGATCCCAGCCGGCAAAGCCGTCAAACACATAGAGTCTCGGGTGAGTGTTCAAGTAATCGATCGCACGTTCACGGTTGATCAAGAACACGCGCTCATCCATTTTCATGTTCACAGGACCCCACTGCGGTAATATTAGTACTAGCGCGAAACAGCAGTGTCGAGAGGATGACGCTTACCCAGACATCCTTGGCGGAAGTCTCCTCTTCGACGATGCGCTTGTCTTTGGGACTTCGTCCTGTCTTCTTTCCGGAATAGGAGCAGAGTGCTCCGGCCGACGAAATCACAGTGCCAACTTCGTGCGTCAAGGCCTCCTCGTACAGCACGGGCACGGATGGGTTGTGCTTGATGGTCACCTTGTCGTAGTCGATGCCAGCCATTTCGTGAAGCTCCTCCTCGACCTTGGTGTGCAAGGAGGAGGATGACTGGGGTCGCCCGGCAGGCGAGCCTGGACGGTAAGGAGATCCGATTCTATGCGCTGTCATGTTTCAACGAAGAGGAAAAGGTGTTTTCAGGAAAAAAAGGGGAGTAGACAAGGGAAAAGGGAAAAAAAAGAAGAATAACGGTGGTGGTGGTGGCGGCACGATGAAGGGATGGTGAGAAAAAGCAATGCAGGCTCCGAAGTGGAGCCTGCATTGCATGATTGTTATTTTGTTTTGCAACTGCCCGGCGCACCCTTTGCATAATGCGCTTCAGGTGACCCAAATATGAAATTGGCCTGTTCTTTTGTCTCACTCTGTCTCTCTAGGATATTGCATTTACCCAATTGTGGACAAAGAGAAATGGGGCATAAAATCTAAATGACTGGTATGTGCGATTTTTTATTAACGTGATCTGCTCCCCTTTCTATAGGCTCAATAGCATTATATTCTGGCTTAGCCATTTGAGCTAGTGACGATATTTCGACAATGGTAAAGTCTGGCGCATTCATGACACAATGTCTCCAATCACGTACAACTATGGAAAAGCTTGATCGACATGAGGACTAGTGCAAAAAAAAAAAGGAGAGAGAGAGAGAGAGAGAG
>NW_027192145.1:1895026-2097325 GCF_041956525.1 Rhizomucor pusillus | reverse complement strand
TAGTAGAACAAAAAAAAGAAAGAGAGAGAGAGAGAGAGAGAGAGGAGATATTGCATGATCGTCGTCTGGATTGTATAAACGAGGCGAGAGACACAGCTACTCCAATATTGGCAAACCTGCCGAAACAGGAGTACAAGAGTTTAGCCGGAAATGTGAAAAGGAGTTTTGCACCGTGGACCGAGGCGGGTTGGTTGCCTCCCTTCTCTCTTTCTTTTTATCTTGTTTCTCAGCAAGGCGAGTCCAAAAGTGGCCCTTTTGGACCTCAGTGTATGACAAACGGATATACGCCGTGAAACCCCATTTTCTAGGGCGGTCCAACCCAGACGAGCAAGAGAAATAGACACCAGCTAGCTTCATCGACCAGGCACCACACACAACATGAGCCAGCACCGTGGTCCAACCACCTTTGACGCTGCTGCGTCCCCGCCCACGCCCAATCCCAACTCTCACGCAACATCCTCCCCCAACTCCACATCACCTGCTGGGAAGCAAGTCTCTCGAGTCATTCTCCGGACTGCGCTCCAGAAGGCAAAGCTCGCTGTCGAGTGCGACACTGCCAACGATGTCGACGGTGCTGTCGCCTTTTACACCGAGGCTGTCTCACTCTTGGACCGCGTGATATCAACTGTCGAGAAACCAAGCGATCGGAAACGTCTTCAAGAGATTGTAAGAACTGCTGCAGTTTTGAGCATACAATACAATATCTAAATCTTTGTAATAATAATAGCATGACTCGTATTCAGAACGAATAAGACTTATAAGCACCATCAAGTCAGATGTCAGCCAAGTTTGCGACGGCTATGATGCAATGCAGCCTTTTAACAGTAGCGACGTTGTAGCTACAGAAGACGACGACCAAGAAAACGAAGCGAAATCGTGGTTAGCGAAGCCTGCCAAGCGCAAGTTTTCTACTAGATTCAATGCACAGCAGCAGCAGGAGCAATCAGTGCAGTCACCGTCGTCGCTGTTGCGTCGGATGACATCGTCCTCGTCTTTAGAGAGCTCTGTATCGTCGCCGGATGCAATTGAAAATATACCCTGGTCACCGCCTCAGTCAGCACGCTCCAGCCGATGGCAAAATGTAGCACGTTCATCTCGCGTTGCTGATAATAGCCCGCCTTCCCCTGTCTCCTCCAAAAGCACACCGACTCAATCCCGACCAAATACAACCTCCCAGACTTCAAAACGTAAAAGTACCGAACCTGCTACCTCCTCCTCTCCTACTACTACGAATACCACCACCATCAACGCAACCACCCCAACCGCTCTCCCTCCCCGCGGCAGTTCAAGGGCTGCCGCTGCGTACGTACGACCTTCTGCAGGAACAGAAATGGACATAAAACGATCCTCCAGTATTTCTAGCGACGCATCATCTACATCTGCGTCCGTTGATTCTTCCTTTGAGACTTCATCGTCGCGGCCGGACGTCCATCAACCAGCCATGACACTTCCGCCGCTGTCGCTTAAGCGGCTAGACTCGGACGGCTCTGCTAGACTATCACATCAATATTCCAACCACAGTCTTTGCAGCGCACGCATGCAAAACTCGCCATCGGCTTCCAGCTCGGATGCGGATTTTGCAACTGCAGCGATAGCGATGACGAGACGAGGCTCGCAAGCAGATGAAAACGCATCGTCGACGCCTCCACCACCACCACCGATGCGACGCGCAGCCACTCAGGTACCGCTAACAAAATCGTCATCGTCGCGGCAATCGAATGGGTTCGTGTCTGTGCGCAAGAAATCATCGCAGCGGTCTTCACGTGTAAGCCTGGATGGATCGTCGAGCCTGAAACGAGGAGGCGGAGGAGGCGGAGGGGGGAGTCAAAGCGGATCACCGCTGTTTGGACTGTTTATGAAGAACGGGTCTCCAGGTACAGCCGACTCGATGGACTACTTTGGCGCCAAATCAGACATTGGCGTAGCGTACACGACCAAGGACCACGTTGTCCAGCTGGTGGACCACAGCGACAAACCGCTTCGTCTGATCCTGTCGCTCGAAAAGAGCATGGACCACGGCGCTTATATCACCCCGCGATTGTATATACCCAAAAATATGTGGCAACAGCCTAATATCCGTCTGCCGCACCTGGAAATCAAGGTCGCAGCATGTGAAACCCTCATGAACGACCTCGCGCGTTTGGAAAAATGGAGCCAACTCGATGATTTGACTGGAAGCCTCAAACTGCTAGAGCAGTTTTTGGAGGCAGTGGAAAGCTTACAGAACAACTTGTCAAAGAAGCTCAAACGGGAGAGCATGGATGCTAGCACATCTGGCTCTGTCGTGAATGGATCTGATATCGCTTCAGGCGTAGAAGCATCGTCCGGCAAGCGAACGCAGTCGTTCATGTCTTGGGGAAGCAAACTTTCTAAATCCGTTGAACGGATGAACGCGTTTGGTCTAACTAGAACGTACGTGTATGGGAGAAAAGGATGGCGGGAAAAGAGTTGAACGCTAATCATCTACTACCACAGCGAGGACCATTATCGGAATTACATTGAAGTCTTACAGCGTGCGTTTGCCAAACTCCATTTACTCTGTAAGTGTTTCTTTCTCCTTTCAAAAAAATCAGATAAGCCGGGAAATTGGAAAGGTGGCAGCAGTAACTGACGGTATCCCCTTTCTACTGCAGCGGACTGGTGGGATCACTACACAAACTCGGAGCACACAAGTCCCGTGCGCGATGTTTTGCTACAGAAGTTGACGAAGATATGCGAAGTTGTCGATCTAGTCATTGGCGGCTTTGTTGTCCGCGACATGGCGATTATTCTCGCCAAATGGCTCAAGCGAGGAGGGTCTTGGGTTAATGAATAATCATCATATTTCTTTCTTTATTTTGTTATTACTATTACAATATGTGTTATACACGTAATTAAAAATTGATGATCCATTGTTGTTTAGTTTGTAATGAAAAGAAGGTCTTGCATGCAGAGTGTTAAAGTGGTATGCTGTTTGTATGTGTGTAATGTGCGTAGTAAATGTTGTGTTGGAGAATGCAGCCTTTGTTTACTTGCTGTGGCCAGCCTTGTTGGGAGTAAAGTAGAGCACGTCGTTCTTGCATTCTTGGGCGTAGGCGAATGCCAGGACACAGGCAGCCGAGACGGAGACGACCTTCTTGCCAGCGCGAGCGAACATGATAAGAAATGTGTGTATGTTTGAAACGACTTGAAAAAATTTGGGTCGCTTTTATATACGGCGGAAAATGGCGGGGAATCGCAGGCAGCAGCGGTCGCTTTTTTTGAATATCCGTTGGCCCTCTGCCAAGCAGAATGACTCACCAAGAAAAACCAAACTCGTCCAATTTTTCACTGTTGCTTGCGAGCACAAATAGCCCAAGTTAAATCGATCAAAACATTGTTTATTATATTTGTGATAATGGAAAAGCTATTCAGTATCATTCTAAAAAGGTGGTCATGGAAATTTGTAGAAAACGCTGGACAAATTTTTCCCGCGGCATTCAGGGTCCAGACAGCTTTGTCAGCAGCGCAGCGATCGACGGGAAAACTCTCTCAAAGTCTATTTTTGCCCAACCATTAGGCGCATGCTATCTCGGTACTGCTGGCGGAAGAAATACTGCTTATCGACAATTTACGTTGCGATTGTTGAGTAGGCACTGTCAAGTGACCGGATGCATCCTGATAAGAACCTCGTCTTTCCTCTGGCAACTCATTGACTGGCGAGGGCGGCGAGGAAGAAGCAGCATAGTAACTGCCAATGGGTGATATGGGGCTTCCAGGTACAGAGTCAGGCGATTCAATGGAGGGTATGAAACTGGGTAATTGCGAACTATCAGACTGGAACGTTGGCAATGGTAGTTCAAGCTGTGGAGGAGCAATGCGCCCTGTGGTGGTGGGAACAGTAGTTACAGTAACTGGGAGAACAATGGTTGGCATGGACGACGATGATAGCCGCCATCCACCTTGTGCCCAAGGAATGGTGATCAAGAGCCGGTGATCAACTTGGACGTGCTGCGAGGCGGAGAGTCGGGTAGATGGAAGGCATTTGGGTGGGATGGTAAAGTGGCAGACGGTGTGGTAATTGGTGGAGTTTCTGGGGATAGAGACGGATACTGTCTCTGTATGCAATGTGTGGGTTTTGGACTTGCCGTAATTAGGTAAAATTGGTGACCCAGACTGGTAGGACTCGAGCGTTCCCAGCGATAGATCGGATGTAACGGCGACTAATGCAATGTTTATGGTACTTATTTTGAATTCTGACTTGTTATGGAGCACAAGTCGCACAGTGCATGTCTCGCCTGTTACAAGATGAGGTGGGTTAAACGGCAAATTTGCCTCGATTTGGAAATAATTTCTTTTCCTCACCTGGACAATAGCCTGTCTTTACAAGCTGCGCAGTGACCTGCAGCGTGTTCTTGCCCCGTGTAAACTCCTCTGTGCACTTACTCTCAGAATCCTCGCACGGGATCAAGGGGAGGTACATGACCTCTGCAGGTGGACTTGGCACTGTACGTTCGCATAGCTCCAGATACCCCTGCACCGTATATTCTGTGTGGTATCCGAGCTTGGAGTTGTGCATCGACGGAGGATAGTTTACATTTGGCAACTTGATCGCAAAGAGATACATATGGCTGCCTTGGTCTAATGTTTGCATCTCGTTTTCTGCACTCGGAAATAAAGAAAACTCGGTTAGATACCCCACATCTATCAAAACGATCAGCCGGGAAAATTAATACAACTTGCCTGATCGTGCTTTGCCCCAGACGTAATCTGATACCGAAAACACAGTGTTGGACGCTTTGGACCGTATGTTTCGTTCGACGCACTCAAAGACGACACGGACATTGTACGCCGAGACAGGCTGATCCAGCGTGAGAAAGACAGAGCCTATCAAACTCAAGTTAATACAAGAACCAACGCAGTGGCAAAAGAAAAAAGAGAATAAAGAGCCTCCGAGTCTTACCGCTGACAACAGCACCTGGTCCAAAAGCGACCGGACGATCGTGATGACCTGGACTGACTGACAATTTGAAGCAACGTACAGGATTACCCTTTGAGAAGAGCATTCGAAACAAAAAAGAGAAACGAGACGAACCACAGCGGCTGACATGAATTTCGACCACGACATTTTTGCATGATTTGGGTTGCACCAAGCCCGCACACACACAACTTCTCCATTTTTCTACACAAAGAGATTATGACAACGCCTACATTGACACATCCTCGACCCAATTCACTGACAACCGATTATGAGTTTCGAGTGTACGATTCTGGCTCTCACGGCATGGAGTATGCATCCTGCCCCATAGTCGTAATGTCTCGGCACGAAGGTTTCCACTGGAACGAGGATCTCTTCGTCAGCGCTTACAGGCGCGGCGAAGGCTACGAGAGTCGCAAAAGCATAGACCGAGAACGGCGGCAGAAGCGTGTATGTCGATCCGTGCATAAGACCACCAGCAAACGGCCGCAACAGTCTTCAGATCCTGAGGATCAAGAAGTGCTTGAAATCATACTCTCAGAGTCTGAATGCGACGTCTATCCGGAAACAGCTTAATCTTTGTAATATACCTTTTCACTTATTCGATCCTTTCTTTTCATACTTTTCCTCTCCACCGGCTTATCCTTACCCACCCGAACCGCTACTATTTTGCCGTTATCTGATCTGACCGTCCTCCTGTGATTCTTTAACTACGAATATTTCCTTCCTCCCAACGCCGTGAATAAAAGGTATTTTCCATCCTTTTTCCTTATCTCCACATTGCAAACAGTCAAATCAAAAATCGTCTCCAAACCGCTCGGTTGTTGTTTGTCGTTGTCAAGAAAAATTGATCCCCCGTGAAGTTTTATTTTTAAGCCTTAACAGCATACTTGCGGAGAGGGAAGTACGCTTCCTTCTTTTGCTGCTTGACGGTCTTGAGGCTGCGCTCGTAGGGGGTCAAAGCGCGGCGCATGGCACGGGTCTTCTTGACACGCAAGTCCAAGGGAAGGTACTTCTTCTTCTTGTAGAAGAGACGGAGCTGCTCGCGCTGGGTCTGGCTAATGACAGTCAAGGTGCGGGCAATGTTCTTGCGGGCAGTACCACTATTCAGAAAAGAAAAAAAATATCGTTCAGTTCCCACATTGGCTCGTTACACGTTGGGACTCCAGTTAATTCGCGGCATGCTTACATTTGCTGGAGCTTGGAAGCAGAAGCACCGGCAACCTTTTGCACACGGAGAGCGGCGAGTTCCTGCTTTTGCTCGTCGAGGATCTTGAGGAGCTCAGCCTTGTTCTTGTTGCGAAGTTCGTATGCTTTCACGGGAGCCTAGACCTTGAATTAGAAAATCTGTAAAACGTCCAATGTGGGAATCGTCGTCCGTCCGTCGCAATTTCTTCTTCTCGATGTGTCTTCGCCTCAATATGTTGGAATACATGGACGGATGGATGCAATTCGATAGTGTATGCGACGTCTACGACGATGGATGAATACCTACCATTTGAGTGCGGAAAGAAGAAAGGAGGGAAAATGCAACGCTGCCAGTGGGCAGTTGAGCTGAGGCCGACGGAACACAATTCGCCCCTCCCTCACCCGCTTCTTGCTGGGTGTCAATCATCATCATCTCCAAAATTATCAATCATCGCTGAAAGAAAAATACTTCACTTTACTCGAGTGAATATGAAAGAATAATGTGATTAAATTCCATTGACTTTCATAAACATGGCCATGAGACAGAATATTTTTATCAGCATGTTTGTTCATAGGGAAAGTACCAGGTGCAGACATTTAAACAGGATACAACTAGTCACTGGATCCAAGGTTCTTGATCTGGACGGTATGGAGGTGGCGGTCTTATGAACGTGATCGGGATATCACCTTCATTGTAGATTGGCAAGACAACGCCTAATTCCCAGTTGCTGTTGTAATGTCAATACACTAAATGTGCTTGTATCATCACTTGATTTTACGTACTTCATAGTCAATTTCGGTCGTTTGCTATCCTTTGATATCGATACAGATCCCCATGCGGCTTGCGTAGCATTGTGGCTCCTATTCTTGAATAAGTTGCGAATCATCATCCGTTGCTTGCTATTCCACGATCACGTACCCGAGATATACCCAACCCCGGATATTGCTATTGCTGCTTCTGGGCAGAGTCGCAACGATATACTTGTAACACTGTTTTAGAAAACCACGAAATACAATGATTCATCGAGCCCAGACCCGTTCTTTCTCTACCTTGCTATGCATTAAGCTACCTTCTCTGTAGCTTACAGCATCGTGCATGACTTGTTTCGGGAAGGTCGATTTTTGCCACAAAGACCGATTAAAAAATATGGTATCGGCTCCCTTTAACAAAATCATGTTAGGTGCATGACCCCAATTACTTTTCCTTTCTTTTTTTTACTCACAGAAGGGCCGAGTTTGCTGTTAAGTACGGTATCGTAGCTTGGAAATACGATTTTGATAGGTGGTACTTCCTGGTCTCGTTTTCGTTGTCGATTCTCTTCAATGGTGTCGATGCCGCAAAAGGATTTATAGAGCTGATTCATATACCCGACATTTAATCCGCCCAAAGAGGATGTCTTAAAAGTATGTACAAGGTTGAGACGCTGTGAGCTGATAGCACGAGTTACCTGTTTATCCTAACCTGCATTTCAACAGTTGGCTTGCAAGGGAGATCGCTCGTCGATAGCATTGATTTTACAATCTTTGCTAACTTTGGGTGGCCATAATTTTTGCTATCAGCACCTTCAAAGGTACCAGAGACAGAGGCAACTATTTGTGCCTATTGGCCCCACAGACGTTACAAACTTTATCATGCTTTCAGATATACAACTTTTTACCTTTGCCTTGCTGTAATCATAATTGTAAAGCTCCTGTTTTACGCTTGCAGGTACACGGAGCTTATCCAAAACATCTTCCAAGTCTTTTGCGAACGTTGGCAAGGTATCTACAGGTTTCTGGAGTTTTGGAAAATCTTGTATGAAAACGACATTCTCAATGTCTCGGTAATCAAAGGATATCTGCGATAACGAGCGCATAAGTAATCCTGAATGGAGGATGCAAGCATTGTTGTATATACCAAATTTGCAGAGCCAATAACAACACGCATGTAAGTATCATGTACAAGAAGCATCAATTTGGAGTGGAAAACACCAAACTTGGAATTAAGCATAGGGGCAGTGATCAATACTCTGTTTCCAACTTGTCGCGACGTAGCCTAGTATATGCTCAGTTAGCCAGACGTGGGCATCAAAATGGTGAGTCAATTTCAACTTGCTCGAGGTCCATGCATTACGAGGCAAACGTTGGTCTCTCTGGGTATGTGTGTCTCAAGAAACTCTTCGCTTGCAACCATCGCGGTCAAGACTGCTTTCTTCAATGTGTTCTGTGGCACGATATACTCTGATAAGTTTACTCATCTCTTTCTCCTTCTTCTTCTTCTCCTCCCCACAAAACTCTTGGAAAAAAGAACAACCTTTTGAATAATATCCTCAATGCGTATTGCTCTAGGGTCTGTGAATCCAGCTATGTACGTCAACTTTACGGCACCCTCCCAAAACCGATCGCCTGTCGTATTTGGCTTTTTCGATGGAGCAGCGCTGGAGTTGGTATCTTCAGCGGGACGTTTTGGAGCTCTTTGAATATCGGCTCCCATAGTAACAGAGAGTACTTCCCGCGCAGTGAGCTGATCGACCGACTTGCCAAGGGACGCAGCCAGGGCTGCAATCGTGTCTTGCTTTTCTCGCTCCTGCTCGTCAATATCTTTCTGAACGTCCTGCAAAGAGAGCTCCAAAGCTAGTTTCAATTGCTGCTGGTCTTCATCGTCGGTGGCCATTGCCGACAATTTTTAACTGATCAAGAAGCGCGTAGTGTCGAAATTCGAGATTCGCTGTAGCTGCATTGTTTCTCCGATAATGGGATATGGTGCCCAACCCATTTTTGTTGCCGGTTCTGAATCCAGGAAATCTTTTATCAATAGTTAGCTAACAATACTACTAGATGATGACAAATAGGAATATATCTAATTAAGTTATAGGGAAAAATTGCAAGATTCCTTCCATTAGGTATGGTTCTAGAAACCTCCAACACCCATAACTACTGGTGGCATTCCAATTCCTATATAGGCCCCACCTTCATCGATGGAGCTCGTCGGTAATTAAGAAGACAGAGTTAGCATCTCATCCTTTCGACAGTTAAATGCAAGTATATACCAATACAACTTAATGTTCTAATTGCAGGCAAATTTTCTTAATATCAGTATAAATGGGCTACAAATGAAGGATAGATGTAATGGAAGACTTACCCAACGTATCCATAACCATTTTCTTCCGCCATTTTCTTTTGATATTTCTGCTGCAATTTTACCTGTAGAGTTTTATCACACAATTAGTACAGCAAACTCCATTTTCCCATGAAGAAAAAGCTTACATTTCTTGCATTCTTGAATACGTTATTGGTGGAGGCTGATTGGAAAAAAAAAATCAAATGAATATTAGATCCAAATAGCTCTGGATCGTCTCGCAAGGTTAGCATTGGCTTACATAAATCATGGTAACTTGCACTATCAAGATATCTGTGGCGGTTGCGAGACAACCACTATTAGAACATGTTTCGCTATATTTATGTTTTTGATTCTATTACCCTTGCTTTTCCTACTCAGGGATAGACTTTGCACGGCTGTTTTGAGACGATTCTTTTGTGAAGGGGAATCGACTAGAGATGTTTCGGTAGCAGTATCACTATGTATCAATTATTTAATGAGCATTGCCACGGAAAATGTTGCAATGTAAATAGATGCTCTTACTCCCAGAATCTTGTTTCTTCAGGAAGCTCAAAAGTTCCTGGGCGATAGTCATCGCCAAAGTGAGCACCCAGCAGCCTTGTAGGGACAATTGTTCGAAAACCGGTGCTAACTCCAGCAATTTGGTAAGGCATGTTGGCTTCTTTCGACGCAATGTTGGTTTTCTTGGCATGCTTTTTCAACTTATCGGCGAGGATATTGTCGTCGTGATTGACAACTCGGCCAACATACTTTAATGTAAAAGCACGGTAGCGCGATCCGAACAGCATTTGTGTATGCCAGGCAAGATCTGAACGGCCGACAAATGTTAGCTTATTAAGCTTCATATGATAAGCATATCTCGCGTGATTACCGATTTCCATGGTCGGCACTGCAAGCAACCCCGAGTTTGCCGCAATGAGTTTCAAGAAATCGCTGTATCGTCGTATGGCACGGACAAAAGCTTCCGGCGCTGTCCAGTCAATCTTCAGTATATTGTTAATGAAATTCTTTTGTCTGAGCGCAGCTTGGATCAAGTCGATAGAAAACCGTGTTGGATGACCACCATAACTAGTACGAATAATGTCTGAAAGTTCTATACAAGGAATGCCTATTAGGCCACAATCCAAAAAGTCTTCCAGACATGTTACACACTCACTTCTGGAATATTGTGGTAAACTTCAGATAGACCTTTCTCTTTGTCCAAACCTATAGCTTTATACTTCAGCACAGACTCAAATGCATCAAATCCTTTGTAAAGCCGACGCTGTCAAGCTCCATATCCTTTTGCATGGTCTCATCGATTTCTAACTGCCTGCTATCCTTCCACGTGCCATCTCGATTCAATATATACCCCTAAAAAATGGATCAAAGGCATGCACTTGAATTTGGCACATTCATATTTTAATACGTACTTTAGGGGTTCCGGTGCTTCGTTGCCTTCTCTAAGTCGAGTTCGGAGACAGCTGTGCAACTGCGTGGAACTCATTGGAAACCTGTTTTGTACAGATAGGACACTTGAATGCCTTCCATTTGCTTGTTCTCCACCCAGCATAGGCTTTCCTTTAATACACGATTATCTTTTTTTCAGTGGCTATTTCACCACGCACCAAATATCGTATTTAGATACTTACGCTGGCCCATACATGGAATCTTTGCAGAAGCAGCATTCAAATTTTTGGGGTTCCTTGCTGTAATTCGTCAAGTCGGAATGCACCTCTTCCCAAGAAATTTCGGCCTGTATCCTTTGGCGGTGTTGACTGATGGATTGCGAGATCAAATAAACGATTATTGCAGTAGGTTCAATGGATTTACTTACTATTGATTGCAGGATTGCCTCAACATCAAAAATATCGTGATGATCGTAACTGTCATTATTGCTTAGACGTCTAATATCTTCGTAGAACCGAAAAGGACTTAATGAATGCGCGTGCCACATTAATGCAACATCTAGATATTGGATACAGCGTTAACGATGCGTCAAAAAAATTTTATATCACCGTCTTACCAATTGGGATTTCCTTGACACTGCGCGGGTATGCGATCTGCTCCATAAAGAATACCTCGTATCTTTCTTCAGCAGCAACCAAGTACATTTGTAGCAAGTCTTCATGGCTCTCGAATGATTCGAAGATTTGCTGAAATTGACTCATCATATCGATAGTGTTGACAATTTTCCATTGTCACCACATCGTTTAGAATCGGGAAGGTATCTTGCAAAGATGGCTTTTCAACGTTGTCTTCCGTCATGTTTGTAATCAAAAACAAATTAATCGAAAACGGAAAGCTACAAAGCGCAACTCTTTATATATTTTTTTATGTGTCACAGAAGCAGCTTAGATCAAACGAAGGCTTTATCATTCCGGGATACGGTTCATTCGGAGAAATCAACCAAATTAGGGATATACTCCCCATTTTAGGATGACGTTTAGCAGCCTCGCCTTGTACAATTGGCATCGTCAATTTCTAAATTCTCCAGTTTTAGTCACGCTTCATTTGTAAATATTTATTAGCTGTCTATCCTTTCTTTACAATTGGATGCTTGTGCGACTACTCCAAATCATGCTGGGCCATATGATATCATAGATGCCGATTTTGTGGGACCACGTTCATCCCGTTCCTTGATGTGGAGGTCGCTTTTAAAGTCTATTATTCTCGGAGTGGGTGCACTTCAAATAGGCGTTTGTAGACAATATTACAGCAGTAACTTCGTTCGTATACTGATTTATGGTTTTCTTTTTGTTCCAATATCGGAGACGTATATCCGAGAACATCCACAATTTCTGCTAATGAGCTAAACTCTAAATACCCGCCGCTTATCTGCTGAGCATTTTTTTCTGCGTATCGAGGAACTAAACAATTGCGCGCAGCGCTATGATCCAGTGAGCTTTACATGGATATTGAGCTTATGCAATTAATGTACGCATATGCAAGCATACATATGTAGCAGTAAACGATCAGGAACGGAAATGAATACGCTGACGGTGCAAATTGTGCATACCTGCAAAATCCGATGTGAATTGTTTGAGCAAGCTACTAGCATTCACTGAATGTCATGCGTGGATTACAATATCGCCAATCACATGATTGAGTAGCGTGAGATGCTTAAACCTATTCATTTCCAACTGCCCTCTACAGAATGTATTATATTGTCCATGTGCTTAGCCCTAAACCCATCCAGAAATTACTCTCAGAAAGTAATATGTGAACGTACGGAAACTTGTTCACCTATCAACATTCGAGTTATTTAACCATAATTGGTAGTTCCATGTACTGATGAATTTTGGTTTTTTATGATGTTAAAGAGTTTCATTGTATATATTTACAAGATTCGGGATATCTAAATTACGAAATAACACATTCATCTTGATGCGTACTTTTTGTCCGTTTCTTATCGAGTCGATGGTAAGGCTTTGGATCTGTTGCCGGCAACAGATGTATGTCTACAAAAGTCCCCGTAGATCGACGCCGAAATGTTGTGCTTTGATCTATGAAAGGTACACTGAGCGCAGTGTCACCGGAAAGACATGATTTAGTATATTCTGAGGACAGTTGGTCTTGGTTCGGTTTCTTCATACAGGATGCCAGCATCTTTTGGAACTTGCTGTTGTTTCCATGGGTAGTGGGTGCAGGGGAAGTAGAAATAGGGTACGAGTCACGTCTAGGTGGTGGATGCAACTAGACATGATGTCAGGATGTTTATCTTCATAGAATGTGCATTTTCGCTTACTCTTGTGGTAACATTAGGGTATATAGGTCGGCAAGAAGCAGCGCTTTTTCGGCATTTGTCGTGACAAATGAGAGCACATGCTGTGAATTAAAAATATGATTAAGATGTATGCATACATAAATAGTGGGATGAAATTGATTTACCTTCACAGTAAGCGGCATGCCGCTTGACTGTTATGAGGCAAACCTTGCAAGTCACAGCTACGCCGTGGGGGTCAGCACCGGCACCTCCTAAACTGCTTGTGTTGACATACCTTTGCCGAAGGAAGTCTTGACAAATTGATGCTCAACAAATTCCTTTCTACGGATCTCTGAGGCGGGAACTCGTTGCGAGTCCATAGTTGGATTCGATCGCACATATTCGAAGATGCGTGTTAGGTCAATGTCTCCATAGTCTGTTTTTGGCCAGTTGGATGTTGGAGAGCTTGCCAAGGATGAAGTCGGCGACGGTGGAGGGGAGGCATTAGAAGATAGAGTATGCATAATCCATGGATGAGAAAGGAGTGAGTTAGCCGTTGGACGCGCTGCAGGATCTTTTCGAAAACAGGAGCGTAGGAAATCTTCGAGATTCTGCGATTCAATGTCAGATATCAATTATTGTGTAATTCACAGGGCATGACAAACCTTTGAGATATTCGAAGGAAGAGGAGGGCATTCGTCTTCGACAATGTGATACAGTGCCGACATAGCAATCATTTCCGCATAAGGAGGTTTACCGGTTAGCATCTCGACGATGGTGCAGCCGAGCGACCAGATATCAGATTTGGTCGAGGCTCCCTTGAGCTCAATAACTTCGGGAGCCATCCAATTAGGTGTACCGGCAGGAGCCCCGAGTTCATCCTGCTTTATACGGAGATTAAGGGAGACACCAAAGTCTGTGAGCTTGATTTCGCCCGTCTTTGTCGTCAGGATATTGGCTGCTTTTAGGTCGCAGTGCGCCACCTAAAAGAGGATCATGAGCCCGTGATTTACGCTGCATACAAGGACAATGTAAGAGTAGGAACTTGTCGCACCTCATGCTCATGCAGGTACTTTAGACCGCAAAGGATCTTGTGGACGTAGGAGGCAACAAGCTTTTCAGGCAAGCTTCCAAATGCCTTCAAAGTTGAAAGCAGCGAGCCATTCTCGACATATCTGGAAAGTAACCCGCATTAGGCAGCCGCATATGCAGTATTATCCCAACTCTCCACTCACTCTAATACAATATTCAGATAGCTCTCGTCCCGTACAGAGCCCAAATATCGAACGATGTGTCGACTATTTATGTTTTTCAGAAGATCCACCTCTTGCTGAGCTAGACTTAGTATCCACTTTCAAATATGAGAAATTGTTGAGTTCGCTTACCATGATTTCTTGGTCATGGCTGACGTCTTCGACCCTGATCCTCTTCACAGCGACAATCTCGCCGGTATGCACATCAAGTGCTCTAAATATTTTGGATTAACAACGCTGGTTTTTCCGAGTCGTTGGTACCGAGTACTTTTCATACCTGTATACACTTCCAAATTGACCTTTTCCGATGCAATTTCCGAGTTGCTTTGCAATGTGATTTGTCAGTCAATTGAGATTCTCAAAAATACTTGATTTATCTTACATAGTGAGTATCTTTGCCGTTCTCTTGTTCCAGAATAACCGTTATTAATTCTTTCTTTTTAGTGTCTTCCAGCGGCGTTGACTCGGAAGATTCAAGTTTTGGTCGTGTTATACTCTTTCTGTTGGCACGAACATCTTCTTGCGATGAAGTCTCCTGCTTTGTATAGACGATTGGTGTGGATCGAGTTGCAGCAGGACGCGCAAAGAAAGAATCCACTTCGTCGTACTCGTTTTTGGATAAATCAAGGTAGTGCTTGCTATTTCGATGTATTGGCACGTGCTGTTCCATATGAGCAGAATATGCACCGCTGCTGTTACTGCTACTGCTTGCTTCGCTGTTGGTTGACAATCTGGGTGTCTCCCTCCTTTGCTCCTGAATGTCCGTGTTGTCGTCTCCACGGCCGGTGCTCGTGCTACTGCTTTTGGACTCCTCGAAAGTTTCAGGCATATCTGGATATTGCCACTCGTCGTCGCCGCGTAAAGCCATTGTACTGTAGCCACTGTCTGCTGTTGGTCTCTGATGCAAGTTAGACCGGTATGTTCGTCGCAACGCTTCGGCTTTTTCTGAAATTCTGCCGACATCGTTTGCACGGCAAGTTTTATTCGCTTCTTCTGCGCTCAACTGCTGGCCAAAAATGCTTTTAACATGACGATATCCGTTCCGAGAGTCGCTCTTCTCTGTGCCATGAGTTCCATACAACTGCCGTTCACTCTTTTTGCTTGGTAAACCGGCAGGTCGTCGGTTACCCAGTCCGGATGATTTTAAGCTGGCATCCCTGTTCGACAATTGAGGTGAAGTTCTTTGCGGGTATTGATGTCTTTTGTCATGGTCTTTGGTAGTTGGGGTATCTGAAGACCTTCGTCTTCCGTTGGACTTGAGTCTGGCTAACGAGAGAATTGTGTTGATGACCTTGAAGAGATAGCAGTGTGAACAGTTCAGCACAGCGGTGGTTTTCAGTCAAACAAAAGCAACTTACTGCGCCCATATCTTTGGCTTCGTATAAATCGACGGTTTGAAACAATTCAGAGTTATGTAAGCCAAGCTATTCAGGAGGAAGAGTATGGAGGGATAAAGGAAAAAGAAAGTAAGCTTTTTGTTTATAGTCCTCAAAGTATATTGAGAATTACCTCGCGCGCCCCTTGCAGAAACAGTCCAATATTCGCCATCTGAAGCAATTAAAAAACCATGCAGACAATGTTTAGAGAACCTCGCGCAGCTTGTCCGTGACCAGTAAGCTACTTACTTTAACAAAAGGAATGTTTTTTTTGCCTATACTTTTGATCGTGCCCGGCCTCAGACAATTGATCAATCTAGTAGGAAATATATTATTTCCAGCACCAGAAAGCCGGACGCAGCGCCTTTAAAGGTACCTGCAGAGGAGCACGCCATCTTGGAGTTCCTTGTGGAAATCGTCTGAAGCGAGTCTGGAACCCAACGTCGTCTCTATAAAGTGCTTGGCAGCGATCTTGCTACTTTTGTGTTGCTCTTCTCGGAGACAATCGTACAGCCGATCGGTTTGACTGCTGGTGGTGCTTGCAGCTGAGGAGTGGCGTTTGTACATTTAAGATCGGTGAGGGATAGATAGGAAAGGTTGACCAGAAGTGAATGAAAAGTAAACAAATGGAAAACAGGAAAGGAGAAAAACGTTATGCAATTGCCATACGCGCGAAGAAGCAACAAAAAGAACGATGCTACTCGGTCATATGGGGAAATTGGCAAAAGTCTAATCACACATGTTGCTTGATGAATACGCACCGCCAGTCCTTTTGTTCCACTTTGTTGTCACGATCGACGATTGTGGACCCGTCCTTCTCGTTTTTGATCCCCTTCTTCTAGCGTACCCTGAATTCGGCACCGTTACATCCTTCTTTGTTGGTCTCTCGAAAAAGCTCGTGTCACGCTTTGTCAACGATTAACTAAATAGGATAACGTAGTAAACAACAACAAAAACAACTTACTACCCTGGAGAAAAATGGCTAGTGCTCCTCGTTTCTTCACATTTATATACTTCCCCTTCCATTGCAAGCCGCGTTTCCACGGTATTCATCTTCCATTCAAGTATCGCGCGGCAAGATGGATGGTTGCACAAGTCCGCAAAGATCGGCAAAGTGCATATCGATCCGGTCCTTGTAGCACTGCAAGATTGCAACCATCGGACGAGGCGCTTCTTTTGTCTCGCTTCACATATGCTCAAGCACGTTATGCCACTACTGCCGGCGCTTTGCATTCACTGCCTTGTTGCCGCTTCTCGTCTGGCACTCAGCCACTCCACACGAGTGGAGATCCACCGCATTTTCAAGTTGCATACAATACCCATATATGCCGATCTTTTCCTTATTGGATTGTATTGCTTCGTAAGCTGCTTATATGCCGAGGTGCCAAATTCTAGGCTGCCCCGCTTGCTGTTTCTTTTAAAGTTTGTATCGTTCCAAATAACTTCCTTTTACGGGCCTTGTTTCCTTTTCGAAACACTCGATTTCGTTGATTAGCAGAGAAAGGGCGTTGTTCCTCATTGTCATATCGTTGAACTAATTATGCTGATCCAAGTGCTCCAGATTAAAGCGCTCTGGTTTTTTAGCATAATCTTTGTCAATTAAGCCTTCTCTCTTCTCCTAGAGATGGCATTGCATCCTGTCGCTGGTATGAGGATACCAGCAGCCTATATTATCTGTATCTTTGTCGCTGTGCGCCAATAACTGTTATAACCCTTTGTGTCTCTCTGCTGTTGATTTGAACTTGAAAGAGGTGATAGTCACCAGATACTCGGAATGCGAATATCAAAAAACTACAGTAACATCAATCGAGGATAGTCTCATGAATAACTGCACAGAAGCAATGTGCGCAACAGTGGCGTGAATGAGTGGCGTGGATGTTTAGCCATTTCTTGTTGTATTTTTCTAGCCAGTTATTAAGGGTCATAACTTATTTTACAGACATTGTTGTAAGCATCAGACTATGTTTTGCATTGAAGATAGTCTTTGCCGGCGTTCAGCCAATTGCGCCATGTAGAGACTGGGTGGGTTCACTTTCCTATCAGGAGATTCCTCCCAGGCCCATTCGTGACCTTGCACGCGAGGTTTCGCACGCTTGGATGAGCTACCAACTAGGAGAATATTCAGTTCAGATATCATCGATCCACGTCGTTATCCATTTTTCCTCTTACTTAAAAAGTTTTGCGACAGCGGTGGTTTCTGGACTATCATTCCAGAGTGGGCCACAGAGTTCCATACTACCGAGTTGGCACCAGACCAACCGTGCCCGGAGCCAGCATCGTATCGATCCTGTATAATGATTTGACCGTCTACATTGCAATCTCAAGTAGGGCGGGTAAGAAATAAAATCAGATCAGTATCTCATATGAAGAAATTGCTTACTGTCATAGAGTTGCCCAGTAGCTGCATTCATAAATTTAGCAGCAAGCCATGTCACGCCTAGATAAAAGACACTTACACCATTTCATGTGAGGACCAACATCGCCATTCTTGGCGACACAGCTGCTCGAATAGACAACGTTTGGACCTGGAACACGACCTTTGTAAGAGTATGCGTGGAAGCTGTACTCTGCATGGCAATGCTCTATTAAAATCATCTGTCCCGATATCTCGAATGCAAACTGCCCAGCCAGGAGTGGTTTCTTAGGATCAGGAGATGGTGGCATCGGGAATGTGTGATAACAGTGCTAATATGTGATGTACCGTTTGAGTTGATAAGCTTCAATTTACTACATAGCATTCGTACTTACTTGAAAAGTTATAGCCAAAGCATTCGTACCGACTCGAACAAAATTACGGAACCAAACAGACCGCACATTTCTGACCCAGCAGTTCTCGGCATGGTCCATGAGAATCAATAAATGATTGAACATCTCGTCTGCAAAGCGGTAATCCTTGACTTTGAATTTTTGACTTTTCATCATTTCTTCAGGCCCTCGCTTCTCGTTGGCAGGGAAGACGCATTCCAGGAACTGCAGGCCGACGTTCTGGACTCGTTTGCTCTCGTACTTTTCGACAAATCCACCACCATGCTTGCTTGAGAGTGCTGCAGTGATTGGTTCGTTGAGCGTCAACCGCGTGCCTGATTCGTCTATCCTGACGATTCTTCGATGGTGTTCAAATCGACCAGCTTTCCAGCCAATGTTCTTGCTTGTGTCACCTTTGGGAATAATAACATCCATGCCAACAGCCTTGATCCAGGCGTCGTTGAAGGCGACTCCTACCATGACTGTATCGCCAACCTTGAATCTGTTCTTATCTCGAACTGTAACTTGGTTGTGTCCGACTGGTATGTAATCATCCACAATGGGAACACGTTTTTTGCTCATAACATTGGGTTCACCGCTTATCTTAAATACATAAGGCGTATCTAACGGGTCGGTCATTACAGTGATTATGGTGCCACCAGCTGGGTCGCCCTGGAGAACAATTCCTGACGAACTGATCTCGACTGGACGCGCAAGAACAAAGTTGCCTCTATTCAACTGCAATGTTTTGAGACTTTGACTCGGCGTAGCTGCAAGTTCGTTGATGGCCTGTTGGATACGCCCAGAGTCATCCTGGCTGCCAGGCACAGGGTCCAACGAAGCGGTGACGGGCCCTACTGCAGGCAAAGGGGTCCAGCCCTCATTGTACCCTGCAGCTGAGAAATCAAACAAGTGATCACCAAACTCATTGTATGGAGGATAGACAAGTTTTCCGTCGGTCGGGTTAGGGTACACAACTCTTGAGTAAGCTGCGCCTTCGTATAAACCTGTGGTGTTTTGCGAGGGTGGGTGTTGTTGCTGGTAATTGTAGTTGTAATTTGGTTGAGGAGGTTGATTGTGAGCAGCGACGCTTAAATGCTCAAGGGTGTCGATTGTCGTCTTCAATAACTTTTCGAATCCTCTCATGCCAAGAAATACAGGACGTCATACTTCTGAGCACGGAATATAGATTGCGCGACCATGTTCAGGTTTCAGCTGTCAGGGACTTTATCCGAGGAATGCTGTCTTTTTTTCGTTTTCTTGAAGAGCCGGTTCTCTTGCTTCATATTCATACTAATAGAATGTCCTGCTAAGTCTAGCTTTCTGGGAAAAAATGTATACGCAAAGTGGGTTATCGATTCATGTCCATGCGTGACTTTTTGAGTTTCCTCCAGATGTCCATTTTTATAAATTAGCGATTGTCCGTCCCCACTCCTATTCCTATTTTCCGTCTCGAGAAATATGTAGTTAATGAAAGCTTAACTCTAGTATATTTTTAACATATTCATGGATATTCTGTGTGCCAAGCTATGTGGACAAGACTTTCTGCTTATGCTACGTCTGATTTGTAAACATACGGCATTTGATTTTTGATAATATGCGATACCAATTTTCATTGGCGGTGGGGTGCGACATTACTTTCCGGAAACAGGGAAAGAGCGTATCTAATGATTCTTAATGCCTCGTCGCACAAAGAATCCATTATGTATATGCATAATATTTATATACATATATATACGTCTGTATATTTCATACCTGAAGCCTTGAACAATCGAGGTTGAAAATCCGTAGAAAGGAGGGCACCAACCAAGCAAATGAGAGCAAAGGCGCAGAGACTGTAAAATAAGCCTTGATCGATCAAGCGTACGTTCTTGGCACGTTCTTCTATACTTCATACCCATTATCGTGACAATACTGATAGAGAATAACAGAGACCAGAGAAGCACGAAGCGGGAACCAAAAGAACTAGCGGCTGCAGAAACTAGCTGTCAGTAAAATGCGTCTTCCGTCGATATGTTCCTGTATACTTCGTAGCCGGTGCCGTGACAATGCTAACAGAGACAAGCGGAAACAAGGGTGCCATCCAAGCAAGAAACCAGCTGCAGACCTGCTTGCAATCAAGATAAAGGTCATTAACGTTATCCATTGTTGCTTTTATTTTATTGTGTTACAAACCATTGATGCATTGGCAACAGAGGATCGTTGCGGAGTTGGAAAGAAGAAATGCATGTGCAGGACCAAAAGAGAATGAACCGAAGGAGGCAACATCAAGAACCAGCCGGGTATTAAGAGCACGCTGAGGTACTTATGTTTGTACTATTGTACACCTAGGATTTTCAGGCGTGCCCCATGTAAACCAGAAGACCGGTCAGAATCCGATGTGCCTTGTTGACCTGTCTATGCAGATGCTAAGGACCAGAAAATAACTATGTCGAATCCACTTTTGATAGGTATTTACGTTGACCAATGCAGATGAAAACGGGACAGACGGCAAAAAGAGTAAGAGAAAGAAGATGAGAAGGGAAGGGAAGGAAGAGAAGAGAAGAAAAGAGAATCCAAAAAGACACAACCCGGATTTCTGGTTGGCTTTTTTTTTCCTTCGTTTGTTTCATTGCTCCCACTCTCTAAACTTGCTCCTTTTACGTCAATCGCTATATATATGTGTATATTATGTGTATATCTTTGACCAAAAATTCCGTTTCTATGAGTTTCGGGCTTTCCATACGTACTCCTCGTCGCATCTCTGTACGACGATTATGCGTTGACTTCTTGCATAACATGAACCGATACTCTCCCCCAGGAAGTTCAAACGCCGTCCTGACATCTGGTAATAACGTTTCCTTCATTCAAAGGAATACATGCCTATGTACATGGTAACTTTGATACAATATACAAGCTACTAACATTACAAACTCTCTGTACAAACCCGCCGCGTTCCACATTGATAATTATTTGTAAGTTAGACCAAAAAGTGCAAGTCGATGACCCCCAAGTTTCCCCAGGCCTTATTGCCTTTTTTGGGCATTAGGCTGGATCACGGTAGGTCCCAAGCTTTGAGGTTGCCTTCCTTGTCTTGTCACCATCTGGTCGCCCTGAGATTCCCAGTAACTCTCCAACCAACTTCTTTTGGCTCCAATTTCTGAGTTAGCTTCCTTGTTTGGTACGCTGAGGTCCTCTGGTCCGCCGGGCAGGTCCCTCGACACAGTATTTGCCCCTTGTTCCACTGGCTGCACACTGGAGCAAGGCCTGTAAAGTATTTGGCAAGAGATGGGAACAGTAATATACTGTGAGACTTTGGGTAGGTGCTTTTAATGGAATAAGAAGCAAAAAATTAAGTCCACCGGTAGATGATCGTAATAAGAGGGAGTTCTAATTGTTGTACCACCTCCATCATTATTGAACACTGATCAATCCATAAATACGACAGCCTGTCTTTCTACTGCTGTCGACTCTGTTGGGAGTAAGCATGTCGTTCCCTGCAAGCTACAATGGCACTGTCTTGTAGGTTTTTAGCACATAAAACTTGAATTGAAAAGGAAGATGGAGACAAAAAGGGCCTTGTCCTTTGCTTTTTGGCAGCACTAACATCGTAGATTTAATTGTGGAGGTCTTAGTCTCCATGTTTAGCGTTGATCCTGTATTTTGTACTTTTCGTATAGACACTTGCAGTTAAACTTTGACTTGAATCTCTGATTCAACATAAAATTCGTTGGTCGTTTGATCTTGTGTTGTTCTCACTGGATAGTCTTCCTCGACGAAACATTCAATTGCACGGTCTTTAATATCAAAGTTTTCCAACGTGTCATGAAGTGTAAAAGATTCTTCTTGAGATATCCTGCAGAATATCGCATTACTGTTATTATTTATCGTTGTATCCCAGCTAATATGCGACTTGCCGTTACGTCTGTACCGATTCCTTGCAAGTTTATTTTCATGAACTTTTTACATAAGCAGTTATTTTCTGCAGGTTCCTGCCGAAATTCAATGTAGTTTTATGATCAGTTTCGCATGTCAGCGTGAAGCTTGAGTTAGAGTTACATAGGATATTTGTGCAGTGACTCGAAGAACAGCAAGAGGATCTAGCTACAGGAGAACAAGGGAAAGCTATGTATTATATTTTAACGGTTACAAAACACCCCTCTCAAGTTTGCGTATTTTCCTCTTGATTTAAAAAGTGTGGCTGGCTGGGCATTAGCATGTGGGCACTTCTACGACGTCTCCCAAACTTTTTGTTCAGACGAGGAGACGATCGTATGCCAACAGTAACAGCATCGTCGAGCGACGATGAAGCACCCGAGGAGTATAAGGTGATCGCTGGCGAACTCATTCTGCTGTCAACGGAACCGGACAATGATCGAGAAAAGGAAGAAAGGGTTGAGAATCATGTCAACGATGAAGGATGCTTTCATGCCGAGGATCAGTCCGCGATCGAGGCAGTTTCAGGCGCCCCAGAATCTATGGAAACAATCGTAGAATCAGTAACGGAGCAAGCGCAAACGGAATCTGTGGAGGACACGCTTGCAAAGACAATAGTCAATGCTCCAACAACAACCGAAACCAGAAAGAGACGAATAGCATCTGTCGGTCCATATGCAGGATACGACGTCGTTGCATCAAAGAAAAGGCAAAAAAAGACTGCCTCATACAGTACTTCATTTAATGGGACAACGGTGTTGTACAATCGTTGCAATTTGCCCGAGGATTTGCAGAAGTAAGTTCGCATGAATGAATAATTTGCACCTTGCAGCTCACGTTTGTACATTTAAATTAGATACTATAATCAACGACATTTATACTTTTCCCTGTACGATCAGGGTATATTAATGGATAGAGGTAAAAGCGTGTTCATGTTAGGAATGAAACGCAGCATTGCTGATATGATAGCATAGAGGGATGGTTTTCGGTGACGCCCGAAAAGATAGCTATCCACATTGCCGAACGCTGTCGCAGCGATATCATTATCGATGCTTTCTGTGGATGTGGTGGAAATGCAATACAATTTGCATACACGTGCGAACGAGGTATCGTTAGAAACCTGTACCAAATTAGATTATATTGCATTGCTGACATGTACTTTACTGCTCAGTCATAGCCATAGATTTGGATCCTGTAAAACTCCACTGTGCAAAAAATAACGCTAAAATATATGGAGTTGAAGATAGAATTGAGTTCATTCAAGGCGACTTCTACAAACTTGCGCCTAGACTCAAGGTACGAAGCATATTGCAATTATCACGGAATTTGGAGTTGCTGACTATCTTACCAGGCAGACGTGATTTTCCTCTCTCCACCTTGGGGAGGACCTAATTACACGCAAGCTGAGACGTTCGATCTAACAACTATGATACCCTCGGATGGGTAGGTACAAATTCTACCAGAAAGTGATGCATGATAAATTAATGCTGGCGATAGAACAAAACTGTATAAAATTGCTTCCCAGATTACTTCCAATGTCGCTTACTATGTCCCGCGAAATGCGGATCTGCAACAGTTAACGCGATTGGCAGGACCAGGTGGCATATGTGAGATCGAGCAAAATTATCTGTATGGCCGGCTAAAGGCTCTCACAGTCTATTACGGCGATCTCGTCGATCCATCTGCTGTTGAAGATGCGTTTAAAAAGGCAGAGAAATAAAAATTACTAAACACAGTTTCTTCCTTTTATGGACTCCCTCTTTTAGTAATCCACTTCCTCCTTGAGCCGTAAAACACTAATCCGGCTAGACTTTAAAAATGTCTTCCTCCTGTTATCGGCTGTTTGCCACCTCTTTTTTCAAAAGTTCGCTGTGGAGGCACCTTTTTTCTGGAGGCTGTAGTGACTTGAGGAGTGGATAGAGCGCCGATTTTTTGATGGAACACAATAGTTAATTAATTTATACGCCCTCCACGCGCATTGGATGGAAGAGTGTATAACACGAAATGGGCTACAAAATGATATAAATTCAGGGCAATAATTTAGCCTGTATATTACGGCCATCACTAATCTTGTAGTGTGAAAACCAACTCCATATTTTGATTTCGCTTCCACATTTTTGGTATTCCACCTGAATTCGGTTTCCATTGATCTCGAAGATATACCTTTCTGTACCTGATAGAACGGTCGATTTGTGAGGCTCAAGTCGATTAAATACGGATTCTACATCATTGAAATTGATTGTCAGAAGATTCCATACATGCTCAGCTACTCGAAAATATTCCGGAATGTCTGCATAGAGCCGTTTGGGCTGTTGTTTCTGACAACAGCATCGTGGCGATAAACGCGCAAAAGTTTTCATTGCCATGAGCATAAAATGGCAAGACCCATGCTCCTTTGCTCTCTCTTTCTCTTTCTCTTTCTCTCACAGAAATCAACGAAGACAGTCAAGAAGGTAAGCGGGAATGCTAGTCATTTTAATATACAAACTGATTGCTTGATGGCAGGATGAAGCATACCTATGAATATCTCAACACTGGTATCTGTGCCTTACCAAGCTGAACCATGAGCTGATCACGCGCTCTGGTGTTAATAAGAGAAAACTAAACGCGTACATGAATACTCATACTTTAAGAGATAAAATATATAAAACTACTGGGGAAGAAGCGTAACGGAAAACGGCGACCTTTAACATAAAAGTGATTGTCTGTTTAAACTCCTGAAATTCACGTATTTCCGTTTACGGACGTTGTGCTTTCAGTCTTTAGAATATGGTCAACAATGATCTCGAAGGCTTACGTGTAATCAAGAAAGAATTAGAGCAAGCCGTCCTGATTTGCTCTGATCGCTGTTTATACCAATCGACGAAATGGTTAAGCTTGAACAATTTATGCATCAGCGAAACGTGGACCGCTGACAATGATTGTTTTGTTAGGGCGGCCGAGATTTTGGACGGTATCCATCCCGATGCACTCGATCACGAAGAGCATTTTACACATATTGCTGAAAACATGCAAAACATGCTACCGTTATATGAATCAACGTTACCCCCACAGAGCGAAGTAGAGTACAATAAGTATCAATACGCGAAAGCGCTATTTCAAATGCGTCAGTACGACAATGCTGCATTCATCCTATCGAAATTCGACACACCCAAGTCGCGTTTCTTGAGACTCTATTCAAAATATCTGGTAACCGATAGCATTTATCCGTATAACACGATAGCATTGTTGCTTATTACTAACACTCTAATGCAGGCCGGCGAGAAAAGGAAGGAAGAAGAAACGCAAGATATCCTTAGTAAGTCATCGCTTTATGCTACTTGTCGCATTGATCGTTAATTAGCTGTCTAGGCACCAGTGAAGAAATGTTGGCGGAAAATGCAGAGCTGGATAGCATCTATGCTGAATTATCTGTGGCATCACGCAACAAAGAACTGGATGCATTCTGCATGTACTTGTATGTATTTATTACATCATGTTACCACGTATTGTTTTAACATGGGAAATCTTTGGTTGTAGATACGGTATCGTGTTACGTAAACGCGGAGAGGAAGAGGAAGCTGCGCGTGTATTGCTGGATTCTGTTAAGGCATATGAGTTTAATTGGTCAGCGTGGATGGAATTGGGCCAAATCGTGAAAACAAAGAAGGCAGTATGTATTTCGGAATCTTTCGATCAGTGATATTCCTCTAGACTCTATATATTTCTCTAGTTCCATGACTTGAGGAAAGTACTGGATCAGATCCTACCGCAGAGTCTGGTCAAGGATGCCTTCTTAGCATACGTTGCACTGGAGGTCTATTTACCACAAGAACAGTTCTGGCCACTGCTAGATCGGCTCAAGTATTACTTTCCAAATAGCGTATACGTCAAATCGCAGATAGCGACGGCACATTATGATTTGAGAGGTAAATTGAACGAAATGGTTGTATACACTCAGCAGTAAATGCTGACAAGTATTTGTATAGATTATCCACATGCTGAAGCTATATTTGAGGAGATTCGTGCCGAGAATCCTTACCGTTTGGAAGATATGGACAAGTATTCGAATTTGATTTATGTTCAAGAAAGATCCGATAAGCATATGAAATTGAGCATACTAGCACACCAGTGTGAACGCATCGACAAGTATCGCCCAGAAACTTGCTGCATTATTGGTAAATACTGACACTGACACATTTTTCCTTGGTTTCCCCTTTTGGACTAAACTTTCGCTGTGTGTAACAAGGCAATTATTACAGTGCGATACGGAATGTTGCAGAATCAATAGCTTACTTTCGACGAGCGCTTAAATTGAATCGGAATTACCACCTCGCATGGACCTTGCTTGGCCACGATTACATTGAACTCAAAAATCCTAACGCTGCTATTGAATGTTACAGAAGAGCTATTAGTGAGTCCTTATCGTATCTATATTATTTCAATCAGCTGACCAAGAAATTAGATGTAAATACGCGTGACTATCGAGCATGGTATGGGATAGGACAAGCATACGAAATTCTAAATTTGCAGCAATATGGACTATATTATTATCTGAAAGCCACTGAACTAAGGTGAGCAATGCGAAAAACAAATGTGTGTGTGGACAAGTAAATTAAAAGGCGCCTAAATAGGCCGTACGATGCGCGAATGTGGTCTGCAGTCGCAGATTGCCTCAAGTCGCAGAATCGAGATAATGAAAGGATTGCATACTATTTGCGAGCGGCGTCGTTCGATTTTCCGGATCGACATAAGGTTTATGAAAGACTTGGAAAGGAGCTGGATGGCATGGAGAAAAGGGATGATGCAGCCTTCTTCTATCGTCTAGCATACGATGTATATGTTGAAGAAGGGGTAAGATTTTTGTTTTTATTAAAAACCATCGAGTATTAACTAATTTTTCTCCTTGCGCTCCTTCGATGGTGGTGCATATTGACATAATAGACACCAGCGGAAGACTACGCAGAAGTCGCACTATACCTGGCTGAATACCATGCGGACAAATGTCAATGGAGAGAAGCTGAAAGATTTGCGAGAAACTTGATGGAGAATGGTGTAGGAACGGTAAATATGATGTTATACAAATATGTCAAATGACTGCATTAGCTAACTAAACTGACTGCCCTTACAGAGACAAGAAGAAGCCAAAGCATTGGTGGAGGATATACGGATAAGAGCTGCGAGACTTGGACATCCTGTTCCAGATTGAATGCTACTGTTTCACAAACCATAGTTGTACCATTCAGTTTGTGCCCAGCAAGAGACCAAAAAAATACAGGCCTTTTAGTTGCAAACGCTTCGTTCTCCTTTAACTCTTTTTAGTCTTTTCTTTCTTTTGAACTGAGGAACATATCTCAAAAGCATGAGTATGGCTTATTCTCGTGCGCAAGACTTCTCGGACGATTGGGAATCTCGCGGACCTTTGTCGTCAAGCAGATCGTACTCTACTTCATCTCGGTCGATGGGCCAACCTTCCAGATCTCAATCGACTGCCTCTTCTTCGAGTCGAGGACGCAGCAGCAACGCGGCCCAGTATGAAGCAGCTGCGCAGACATATCACGCTGAACTCGAAAAGTTCCTGGCAAATATGCTGGCAAAAGGTAATACAAAATTCGAAGCACAAGAAGGCACATGCCAACCTACCGCCTTTCCAAATGCAGAGGCTGCAGAGGGTCCATCACCGCAGCGTGTTTCGGCACGGCAAAAACTTGCACGCCTAAATAATCTCCAGTTCCACGAACTAGCCATGGATGTCTACGATGAGTTGATGCGAAGAAATATGAATGATAAACAAGGTAACAAAAGGACGAGAGGGCAGTAGCAGATCACGTTGCCAACGTAGAAAAATCTAGTACCATTCTTACCTGTTCGAGAGGAGTTTCATCCACGACGCAACCAAGCACGACAGAAACTTGCAACGTTACCAACCCCTCGCTTCCAGGATCTAGCAAGTGACGTCTACCACGAATTATCTCGTCGATACCCGCCTTCTGAAGTACCGAGTCTTACAAAAATCGATTTTACCTTTGTTACTAATTGCTGGTATTTTTAGGACTCTTACCGGCCACCTGTTCCTCCTATACCCGCTTCTGCAAAATCAACAGAAACTACAAAACCGCAAGCCAGCCAGGCGACGAATATCGTCCCTGTCAAGGGCACAATAAACGTAGAAGCAGTTGAGTTACCGGACGATGAGCGAGCCTACATGCCTAACGGTGGCCGGAGCAACATGGATGATCGTTCCACGTTTCTAAGCGATCATTCTGGGAGCAATCCGACTGGTTACAGAGGTGTTCAACCAAAAGCCAGCCCGTCGACTTCATCAAAACCAATGAAAAACGGACACCTTAGTAACACAAGCGCAGGAAGTGAAAGTAACTTTCAAAGCCTGGATAGTCTTATGGCTGATCTCGGTAATATGGTTACTGGCAAGGGATCAAGCCCGACCGATTTGGATGATCGAGAACGAAAAGTAATATACACGCTAGACCATAAAAAGCACACGAGATATCAGCACTCAAAATAATTCTTCTGCGAATAGCTACGTCTGGATAGGGAAGCAACGGAGAGAATGCGGGCGGACTATGAAGAAAGGATAGCAGGTCTTACAAAGAGATGTCAGCAGCTCGAAGCAGACTTAGCGGTAAGTGGGGCGCGGTCGTAAGATTGACATGGACTCCTTACCAGTTCCAAAAGATGGCTAGAGAAAGAAAGGGATCAATGTCGTCGGATATGGATGCAGATGCTGTACAGCTGAGAAAGGTAAAGCGGTACCGAGAGTCGATCGTTGAGAAAATAAAAGAGTATTAACAGTATTGGTCGTATTCAGAAGGACCAAGAGCGGCAGAATAGGCTCAAACAATTACAAGACGAGTACAATCGACTGGATGACCGCTACCGGCAGTTAGAGCTGGAACATCGAAACCAAAAAGATGTATGGAAATTACCCGCGATCCTCTATCAGATTTATCTTCTTGCTCACCGACGTGATAACATTGCAGGCTGTTGATGAAGTAAAGGAAGAAACGACTCAGCTATTAGAGCAGATAAAGATCCTATCATCGAAAAATGACGATTTAAGAATCGAAAAAGAGAGAGCAGAAGCGCAAGTGAAGCAATTGTCAGAAGAGGTAAGCTGTACCATCATCTTCTTCTAACTGAGGATGGTTAATGAATGATAATACCGGCCGACTAGGTTAAAGAGTGGCAAGAGAAATACGAGAAAAGTCGATTAGAATTACGGACGCTCAAAGGTCTGCAGATTACAATCCATCGAGATACGAGTGGAAACTGATATAAAGATATTGCAGCCATGTCCATGGATGGTTCAGATATTCCAATTCAAAAGATTGATGATCAAGAATTCTTGAAACCGACAGCTTCAGGCGTTATTTCGCATGATCATATTCTTGCATACCAAGTCGCCATTAATGATTTGTTAAAGACAGCAAGGTAGGCATAGATTAAAGGAATGATTTGTTTTGCAATGTGCTAATAACTATGTCACAGATCGAGCAAGCCATCTCAAGTTCTGCCTGTAATGCAAACCATTATCCTGACCTGTAAAGCGATCACAGAGCAAGTTGAAACCCACGAAGCACGAGGCGAGATCCCTTCATCTACTCAAAACAATCTTTATAATCTAAAGACACAGGTATCTACTGCATTGATGAACCTTCTATCCGCTGTCAAGACACATGCTGCTGGAATGGGGATCAGCCCAGTATGCCTGGTGGATGCATCCGCTGCAAACATGACCAAAGTTATTGTTGATCTTGCCAAGCTGCTTGGTATCTCCCCTGGCCAAGCAGATGGTCCCATTGAGATAAATTCTGTTAAGAATGGCACTGCTCCTAAGAACGCTCTAAAACGGGTTGATGTGCTCGATCCCGAAGAACTTTCGGTATATATCAATCTGTTTCTGTTTGGCAGCGACTCACTTGATACTAATACATGAATACTTTAGGGCTACTTAAAGAGTGAAACCGACAACATAGTCCAAAGCATTCAGAACTTGCTTGCCGCACTTCGATCTCCAAGTCAAAGCAGCCAGGTTTATGGCATAATTACCAACATAATCAATATCGTCTCCACGTTAATGCAGGTGTCTGAAAAGACCTTGTCATCCACAGCTGGATTCCGTTTCCGTAAGCGTGGAAACCTTGTGATATCTGATCTGGATCGATGCAAGCAAAAGGTAACACGCATCCGCGACAGTTCCTTTGATCGTTCACCAGAAACAGCAAGCGCAAATGCCAAGCGGGACCTGGCGAAGGAAGCTTATGAGATTGCAAAGTATACAAAGGAGCTCATTAATATCTTTGAAAGCTAAACTAGAAAGAAGAAGAGAGGAGAAAAATTACTACACATGTACATAACTTATAGTTCCATATATCTATATCACACAAATATATCGCTTTTTGTAGTCAAGCACATTATCGGAGTGGTCTCACTTCTCTTTCGTGCTTCCTTCAACTTGTTGCAATGTCCACTTTATACGTTGGAAACCTTCCACCCAATGTGTCTACACGCGAACTGCGCTCCTTAGTCTCAAAATATGGTCGCGTTCACCGTATTGAATCAAAAGGCAGTTTTGCCTTCTTGGTAAGCGTCCCATTATCTGATGATTATGTGCAATGCGAGCATTGAACGTTCCCCCTGCATAGGAAATGGACTCTCGACGAGATTGCGAGGATGCTATAGATCGCCTACGAGGCACGAAGTTCCTTGGATTTACGCTACGTGTTGAACTAGCACGTTCAGACTTGAGGCCGGAGCCTCTGTTGACTGCCTCGTCTGCCGTTAATAAGCGCGAAGTGTGTTTCACATGTGGAGGCGTAGGTCACTATACACGAGACTGTCCTAGGTATGGATGTGCTTTTCTTATGAAAATTTGTACCCGCTAATATCGATAATTTTTCATATGAACTACAAGTGCTGACATTAACCGACATCGCATTAAGCTTGAGAAAGAACCACGCACTTACGGTGATTCCTATCGTCCAAGCTCATCCAGACATCCATCTGTTCGTGCGCCGCTTGCATCACCGCCACCACCACCCTTACCACTACAAGCGCCATCTCACCCACGTGCGTCAAGGTTAGCACCTCCTCCACCGCCATCCTATTACAGCAATGCGCGAGAACGATACGAGCCTATACCTCCACCAGCGCGTTCCATCGATCACTACGGAAAATATGCAGAACCGCCTCCAAGGAACACCGTTTCCCGACGAAGAAGGAGCTTTGATGATATATCCTACGCATCAGGTAAGTTTGTGGCTTCCACTAACAGCTTGCACGTTGCTTATTCGATATCAAGGGCATTATGGGAATGGAAAAGATGCTGCCTGGGACAGACGAGATCCATACTATGAACGTGTGCGAAATAAGTACCCATATGAAAGGTATAGACAGTTAGCGATCTGTTCATTGCGAGCATTGTTCGAGTAACTCTGGGATGCCCTGGCTAGCAGACGGAGAACCCCTCCTCCACAACCACGTCCATTTCCATCTGTGGAAAGATACCCAGCGCGAAGGTATGTAAAAGATACGTACTGTAGCTTGTTCCAACCACCTAACCATGCTAGCCAACAAAGAGTATCGTCGAGAAGATCAGTTAGTAGAAATGGTACCAGAAGATTACGTTCACGAAGTCCTCTAAGAGATGCGCACCGCAACACTACACGACGCTCACGCAGCCCAGTCAGAACAATACGACGTGAAGCGGCCCGACGCGGTCCTCGCACACCCAGTCCCAGACGCTAAAATATCTCAGCGATGTAACACTGTTCTGCATGTTGTTTTATCGTAGAAAGAAAAAGAGCCTACAAACGCAACTCGTCCTCGCTGTCCCTGAAAATCAGCTCGCTGTCACCATGCTTCGAATGTACAACGACTTTTGAACCTGTATCTTCCTCCTTGTAGTATCCAGCCTTGAGAGTGTGCGTGTTTTTGACGACATGAACGTCATTTGGATTGGGAGCCTTCACAATCGGGGAACCAGTCCAGGTGTGTACGGCAAAATTTCCCTTGAAACCATCGGCCGGCTGCAGAGACATCATTGTGAGATTTAAACCAACGCGAGAAGGAATATCGTGGATCCATATTTTCTTACCATAGCAGCCGATGCAGGGCCGATTGTAGCAACTACCGTGGAATGAATTTTATTTGAAGCTGGATTGACGAACACCTTCGTAGCACCCTTCACGGTCGCTGCACCAAATCTCTCGGTTGGCGAGTAGTGTCCCATGACAATACCATGCAATGTAGCCAACATAGTCTGCTTCGCTTTCAGATCCTACAATCGACAATCGATCAGTTCAGTGTCACCAACTATAAAATGCAACGCTGCATGCGACTCACTTTGAAGATAATTGCTCCGTGACCCAATCCAGCTCTAAACTTGTTGAATTCAAGCTTTGTCAGTTCCGATGGCGTATTAGTGCCAATGCGTGAAGCCTCTCTGACGTGCAAATCCAAGACGTCAAACGACGTTAGATGCGACGGGAAGACAATATGGATATCGTAAAGCAAACAGTCCTTTTTGACGTGCGGCTTTTTGCAGTGTTGATGATGGTGGTAACCTTTGCGCTTTACCTGGACCGCATATTGTCCTTGATGGTCGAATCCAGAGATCGACACTTGATCCAAAAGTTTTTCGTGACCGGCATACAGTGTCACATTGACTTTGATGTCCTTTTCATCATCATCGTCGGAACCCCTGTCAACGGTGACATGACTACCACGCGAAAAATCGCCATCGAGAAACACGGCAGCTCGCTGATAATCGTCAGGGGAGAAAGTGTAAACAGCCGACGATGGCGTCAATTCATTTCGCCTGCAAAACGGCTCGTGACGTCGAGGCGGTCTCGGATGACGAGCATATTCTAGCATGCAAAAAGATATGTAAGCACAAGGGCACGATACCTGACTATAAATCGCTCATCCGACAATGTACCCGGTGGAAAAGCAATGCCAAGCTTTCCGCACGATTGTTTGTTGTTTGTTTGGATTTTCTGCTGTGTATTGTGGTTCCAATCATACTCGTGGTGATGAGGACAGCACTCCTCCTCTTCTGTGATGTCGGAAAACATGCCATGAAGCTCATCCACGAAACGTGCAACTTCATTCGGTCCGTCCCAATCAGCAACCTCGGGTGGAAACTGTACTTCATGCTTGGATCCAAACAGATCCGACCAAGAAGGAAACTGTGAACAGGTGGCAGGTAAGTACTTGTATGCCAGGTAGTTATTGTTACAGCCGAATTTGATATCTCGATCTTCTCACCTTTCCAACATTTTGATACTTTTTCAATTGAATGAAAGTGATAATGAGGAGAATAAAGGCAATAGCCATTCTACCCATGAAACGCCAAGTTTCTTCAAGTGCATAAATCAGCTATTGACGGATCTGTCTACAACTCATTGCATCAGTAACATACTCTTTGCTTGTTCACGCCGTTGCTGCTGATCCAGCAAATGTTCGTGAACGTCAGTGTGAGCGGGGAGTTGTGTCGATTTCTCGTTCATCTTCTAGAAGACAGAGATAGAAGAGTGGGAAAAACGTGGAAAATTACCCATGCATACACGAAGGCTTTATGCAACGGCGGAGAGCAATCAAAAACCTACCTCATCAAATCGGACATTACTTTACGAAATGGTTGACTACTTAACATCACATTTTCCAGCGTACTTAACACAGTTTTAGACCATTAGAAAAGAAGTTAAATTAACAACGGTTGAGAGAACCTTTTCGGAATGGATATCAATGTCTCCTATGGTTTCCTGTGCTCATAGATCTATCCCCGAGAGTGCTACTGTAAGCAGGTCATCTTCGTATACTTTACTTGATTCATTGTCATGCAACAATAATTCCAGATAATTGGTGCAGCTGGCAGACTATTCTTGGAAAGCAGCTGTCCAACTCGCCCATGACTTTTATCTATGCAACGTTCCAATAAATATCGCTGATCCTTGACGCAATGAGATTTTACATCCCGTCGTGCCCAGTCAGCATAGCTTAAACACTTCTAAGTTGCATGTAGCTCCTTAACACGTGATCGTTCGCGGCAAAACGGTTTTTGCGGTGCATTCACTTCTTGGCACACACTTTTCTTCAGCATGGAAAAAGCGACGATCGGTTACACAAATGACGTAGGTGACCAAGCTGGAAAACGTATAAAAGGAGATGACGAGATATCCTGGCGACTTACAAATTTCTTCCATACAAATACGCAATGGAAACCAAGACCACAAGACCAGCTCCAAGAAAGCTCAGCTTGACTGACAAGGAAAAGCATCCTCACTTGCATCAAGTCCACGAAGTATTACATAATATCAAGCATGACATCAAGAATCACGTCTCTCATCGACATGACGAAAGCCATTTTGAAAAACGCCCACAGGATGGCAAGACCAATCCAATGGAGTAAACATCTGTTACCATCACCTTTACATACATAGCCTATTTCATGCTCTCTTGCCCTCCATCTCTGTATTTGATTGCTGCTGCATTGTTGTTTATAAATGTCGTTGATGCTATTTGTATTTAAGAATGTCTAAATATACATCTTTTCATATTTGACAAACTACATGGAAACCATTCCATATCTTTGCTGCTGTGCAGATTATCTATATGTTACAAAGAAGGACAACTCATAACTCTGTCAAAAACTTTGTACACTCAGACTTCGGTTATTTTCGCCACGCCTCCGACAATTTGTCGCACAAATTGGCAATCACAGTCAAGCATAACAAGCAGTAATCCCGTATGTGAACCCTTCCTTACTCTGTAATGAACACCAGAACGAAACTTAAAGGCATGCGGATTTAATTGTGGAACTGGAATTGATAAAAATGGAACTGCTCGAGATGGTAGAAGTGGAGCTACTACTGCTTCTAGCGCGCTGTCATATTCTATGCCTCATTCTCTGCATAAACGACAAGCGGATACAAAAAGAAAAGATGCAAGGTACTTTATCTTTATGTATTAAGGAAAATGCGTAGTAGATTACAAAGGTAGTAAGCATTTCGAATACAGTTTATAAAAGTGTAAAACGAGAGGGAAATGTGGAGAAAATGGGAAGAATATCGAAGAAGAGAATTTTTTAGTACGCTGTAGGTATCAAATATAAACGATTAATGTAAGCATATCCAAAAGGATGTTCACGAAATTCACTGAGAACCGCACCTATGGTGATGACAACGGGGGAATGTATTGTAATGCAAAGGATGCTACAAAAAAAATACTTGATCTTGATCTGTGGCCGAGCGTAAAAGTAAGATAGGATTTACGCCCGAAGGTTGCCTATTTGAATGATGCTGCTTTCGCGTGAAGTGAAGCTTCTCGTCTCGATTTTACCCAAACCATTATAATTGCTGTATGATATGACATGTTTTGATCTCGCAGTACATCGCATGAATGAAAAAGCAATGATGAATAAGCAAAGGCACCGTGGTCAGGAAAGAGGTTGCTAGGTGAGCTAAACGAAGGATTAAAAGTTTCTAGACGAATTCGAAGATTACATTGCAGCAGGAGCGTACCCGGGATGTTTACGGAAGAGACATAGTCAAAGCATATTTTCTTCACGGAGTCCACGATAATTTCACTCCTATAGTCTGGAAGGGAGTCATACTCTGACAGCTGACAACACTGTTTTGGTCATAATGTTCTTGAAATATTGTATTGTTGAAAACATTTCATTCCGCCAGATCTAGGGTTATTCGGCAGAAGTTGTAGATTGCTATAAATGACGCGAATTGTACTGTCTTGCAAATACTTTACCTTCGGTGTCTTTCAGCATACTCATAAGAGCACTGTCAAATCAAAATACAATGCCCACTCGATAAGTCTATTACCTCGATAACTCCCAAAGGTGATCGACTTATCGAATTACTGAATTATGTATTCTGTTCTTGTGTGTACTCTTGGAAGCGGCCGAGAGCAAAGCTTGCTTATAAACATGTAATCTCTTCATTATCATAGACGTCAACGGATTACATAGTTAAAGATACAAGAATCTTTTAATATATTCTGCAAAATAACTGCTAATAATCTCTATTTCATTGCGCAAGTCTTTACATCTGGTTAGCTGCGTGCATGATCAACAGCAAACAAATTTTCCAGCTCGAATGATGGAATATCCATCAACTGTTAGGTTCTCAACTGATGCACAGTATAGCGCAAATGTTCGGATTTTTGATTCTATTCCCGTTCGAATAAGATCCTTGTAAGCTTTCTATGTTATCTGACGTGTTCGTGACTCTTCGTAAAAGAATGGTCCTCGATGTCCTTCAAGTTTCTGCAAATACTTTGAGATTCGATACTCGCTGTGCATCAATTCATAACATCTACGTGGGACATAACGAGGTCGATGATCCGTGAGTTCATCTCTACTGTATTGCGCTTGCATATGAAGTGGTCTCCGCGTTGCAATAGTGTAATTTCCTAGTTCATAAAACCTGTCTCGTGCTGGCAGCACTATAGTATCTTCATCAAGCTGGCCACTCCACGCTATCATAAATGTAGCTACAACGATGTTTTTTGGCATGTTCTCGAGGTTGTGGCGGACATCGACGTTCTGCAATTTATGTCTCGGTAATTCAATTAGTTGATTGATGCAATTGTTGCATATTGACAAGCTGCGAATATACGGACAATATTGCGAAAGGTTTTCAATTGCTGAACAATGCAAACTGGTTTCAATGAATTGCAAAGTATGTATCGGATGATATCCGTCAAAATTGGCTGTCGGTGATGGTACAAAAACATCCATGGTATGAAATCCCAAAATTGTGAGATTTGAAAATCTATTAAGTATTGTGCAGACGTTCAGCTGTTGACGCTCGAGCGCAATTCTGATCTGTAGCGTTTTGATATTGGGGTTTGATAAAATATGAGAGAAGAAACCGTCGAGCCCTAGACTTATGCAAACTGTAATGGATAGATGCTGAATGAACATATCGGCACATATATCGAGTATCCTGTAGAAATTGTTGGCAGACAAGGCATTAGAAGCATTGGGAGGCTGAACATGGAATCTTTGTAGCATAGGCAAATTTCCAAGCAGATGGATCTGGTGATCATTGCTAATATCCAAGTTTTGGAGGCGCAACATCTTGAGTTTCCGGCATCTTTTGCAAAATTCACGAACAATAGTATCCATTTCTTCAGTGCTCAGAAAGGCTTCGCTGCTTGTTGCAAGGTCATTGTTGTTGGTGACTTCGAGGCATAGAGACTCGAGGTTGGGATAGCATTGACCAAAGAATTCCAACGAAAGATATGAATATACACCGGTACACTGCAGCCAGCCGGTCCTATCTTGGATGGAAAGATGCTTAAGATTAAGGTTCATTTTTCCAGTACGCTTTTTCCTTGTCATTTCCATATATGCGCAGTTGGCTTCCGTCAAAATTGCCTGAGACAAACCAAACGTGACTGTGTCCAGTCCGAATAGAAAATTAAACCTCTGTACGTTTGCAGGTATCGCATCCAGATGATACGGTATAGGGACGAGTGGCAGGTTATTGAGTGTTACTTGCCGCAACTGTTCCGCTTTGCCCAAGAAGAACAATGTCGGAGTATAATCTTTCGGTGATCCAATTGGCATCAAGATATCCCGCAGTGGGGGATACTCGTCCACAGAAAAACATCTGTAGTCGGACATTACGGTCAAATCACATATGCTCGCGCAACTTGGACATAATTATGCTCAAGGCTTCAAACAGCTTTTGACTCGTAGTTGGACGTGGAAAGTGGTCGTAGCAATCGTTGACCTTGAACACCAATATTTGGACAGAGGGGCACAATTCACAGAGTTCTGATGCTCGTACTGGCGTGATATCCAAAGATGACAAGTGTACCTCGCAAACGTTGGCTCCCAACGAAATGTCAACATATTTCTTCAGCATGCTGAAAAAAGTATCGTGCATGCTACTTCTAGTAGTCGCACCTTTTGACATAGCAGTTTCAACATAATTTCGTGCCAAGCGCGGTTAACGCAGAGACAAGCAATACAGTCGCTTTGTGATAGGTAACAGGTGATGAGTGACCATATTTCCGATGGCAAGCGCTCCATAGTGTAAAAAGATGGATGTATGCGGAAGAGCTTTTGGACGTCTTTGAGCCATCTTTTATGTGCTGAAAACATCACTGAAACACGAATCATGGCGGCGTCTGCGGGAGAGACGTTGCGCTTTGATATGCAACAGCGTAACACAAGAATCGGATCAACCTGCCGATAATGCGCAGCAGCAGTAGCAGCGTTTTTCTCTTCGGCGTAGTTGACAATTCTGTCGAATGACGGGCACTAATATTATAGAAACGTTACCTTTCGAGCTTGCAACAAAGGTTTTCTCGAGCGTGTCATTACGCGATCGCATAAACAGCATGGATGTTTGTCGATCGTGGCAAGCATTCTTTGCGAGCTGGGCAGGCGTGTTGGCCGAATCAGCAAGCAATTCTCTGCAGTCGGTGGCCGTTGAGCAGAACGACACTGTTGTCTATCAGAAGGTCATGTTTTGCGAGGAGTACCTGAACCGTGGAGGACGCGGTCTGCGACAATGTTATCTGGATGCACTTTTCTCAGGCTCAAGTATCGAGGGAAGTCTGCTGTCTATTGTTGACAATAACTGCAATTGCATTGAAAATCTATGTAAGCAGCAAAGATAGGTCACTGGGACTTATCATGGCTTTCTTTTACATCATTTCCTTCATAGATATCTTGAACGCAGAACGCGTTGATCTTGCTGTGTTGGACACCTCACTCAGCTTTCTAGCACCTACATTGACGCAGCTAACATTATCCACTGCTCGCTTATATTGGTCACTTAATGAAATTAACAGCGTCGATTCGCTTCTGAGGACGGTATTGGATACATGCACACAGCTAACGACTCTGTCAGTCAGCGGAAATGTGCTTTTCTCCGATAATTACATGTCTGCAAGCATGGAAACGACCACAATCAAAAACCTATCTCTCCAAGCAAAGTATATCGGCAAGTTAGATATAGTACTTGCTCGATGCCCGCATCTGGTCTTTTTGCAAGTCGTCCAGCAGGACGCGTCTGCAGCAGCAAGGAGTGTTACCGACATTGTCTCTGAACACTGCCCGCGCATTCAGTATTTTCATTACTATACTGGCCAAGGCCAGTTGATACAGACTCAAAGACGATGCTTTGCTGGAAAGGACAAACAAGACATCTCTTCGGACATGACTGTTGGTATGAAAGAGCTCGTATATTTCGGCGTTGAAGGCAATATCAGTACATTTTTGCAAGGACCGCTTCATAACCTGCATACACTGGTCATAACGAAGCAAATGATCCTGGTATCACCTGGCGTTGCGGGTTTGATTGCCAAAATGCAGAATCTCGAGCGACTGGATATCTGCGGTGGAGGAAACCAACCGCTGACGCTAGAGCAATGGATCAATATCTGGAAAGGATGTACAAACGTCAAGTGTTTAACTATCAGATGCCTGTTGACCGATGCTGACCTGTTGGAATTGCCACAATATTGTAAGCAGCTAGAGCGCTTGGATATTCGATATTTCATCCATGCGGGAATCAGCAACCAAGCGGTCAAAGGTCTAGTCGAGCGTATTACAACATTGAGATATGTTAAATACTGGGAGCGTAGAAGCAAAATGCCAATAGAAGGAAACATGATAGACGAGATACTTGCATCTAGAGGAGGCTACTTGGAACGCCATTGACAATAACAATACAGGCGCTTGGGTTTTTATCTCCACTGACCTTTTTTCTTTCTCCTTTTGCTGAATAGCTAAGCACGCTCGCAGCACCACAAACACTCTCTGTTGTTCACAACCAGTCATGAAGTCTCTGCTGCAATTCTCCAAGAAGCAATGAATGTTTTGACAAGGTCTTCTCCTCCACAGCGACAAAAGCGGCAAAAGAACTCTTCGTCGAAGTACGACTTCGTTAAAGTTCGTGTTCACCTGTCAGAGCAGCACTACTATGTCCTCTCGCGATTCCTGCTTTGTCGAATGCTGACAGCTGCAAAAATTGACTACAACCATGCATTGCGCATTGCTTTGGATCTGAAGAAGCGATTGGTAGATAAAGAGCAGTTGGACGTGTCCCAAGAAGCGCTTCAAAGCGAATTGTTTGAATTGATGAAGAAGCATGGATATGGAACCGAACATGTTCGATGGTACAAGACAATGGCTAGGTAAAAAGCGATAACATTGCAATGATAAATGGTCTCTTACAGTTGAACCCAATCTTTGAAGTTTCCATCATCAGCGGATACCGCTTATAGTATTGATCGCAGGAACAGGATATACGGGCAAGTCGACGATTGCGACAGCGTTGTCTGAACGACTGAACGTGTCGTCCGTGCTAAAAACGGATGCAGTTTACGAATTGGTGCATATAATCAAGGAGTAAGTGTTCCATCCTTGCAGTTTACATTGCAGTTGTTGACATTGGTTGGTTGTTTATAGAGGAAATTGTCCCGGAAGTCTTTGGGACTTGGCTGGTGACGATTTTAACGCCACAATCGATCGCGAAAGCGTACTTGTCTGCAAAGGAATGAATGCTAATCTATACAAATCCGTGACAGATGGCAAATCGATTATCATCGAAGGCAGTCTAGTGAACCATGTGCTTCTTGAATGGTTACTTAGCGTCATCCAAGAGAACCAAAACGCGCAGCATCCAGTCATAGTTGCACCATTCCTGTTAATACGAGAGGAAGCTAGCTTGCAGCAGCATACAAAGTTTGAATCCTGCACTTTCAATTTCGAACGGATCCGAGATTACCAACAAGAACTGCTAAAGCTCAACGTTGAAAAACAGCAAACATCACCGCTGCAGGTTTTCCATGTTGTACATGTTGACATGGATAATATCAATTCTGCTATCGATACCATACAGCGCAATGTCTTGTCCAGAATTGCAAAACAAGTCGAAGCTTAAGAATAAATATACAAATGGATACCACAACATCTTTATCACTCACCCCCTTCACATCTCCTAGTGATGCGAACAAGCGAATTGGTCACAAACCTTGTTTATTTTGTCACAGTGGAATACGCGACGCGCATGCGTGTGAGGATGGGGCTTGGGTGGGATGAAGTAATTGTACAGGGAGACTAAAGAGGGAGAAGAGATAGAGAGTTAAGAAAGAGAAAAAAGATGGTAACGAGGACTAAAAAGGATGAAAGGTGTTTAACATGCTACAAGTAATTTAAATGGTAGTAATACTACGATGCAGGTTCTCGCGGCTCTAATTGCAGACTTCTTTCATACAGCTTGTCGATATCTCTGCTGCTTTCCAGATGAGATTTGACAAAGGTCTGCAATTCCGGAACAGCCTGGAAAGTGTAAGGTGGGGACTGGAACTGATTGATTTCCCGAATGACCTCGGCAGCCTTTTGTCGTTTGGCAAAATTGATCAGTCCACGCGGCTTGTTGATGTAGTCTGGATTGCCATCTTCAATGAAGGTCAAATCCTGGAGATAAATACCCAGGAACGGGATGCAAGGAGGATTGACAGAATGGATCATTTCACGATATTCCTGAAAATTGCGGTTTGCTCCCATCAACCTTCGGATGTAACCAAGGGTTTGAGTCGTGCGGTTGCCAACAAGCTAAAAGAAAGTTGCATGTGAGTATTGATAAATCCAACATCCAGACGAGGATATACTCTTTCCGTACCTCCCAGGTTTTCTTCAATCGACCCACAGCGCTGTTATCAAATGCGGAAATGATGGCCATGCATGTATTATAATTATTCAACTGACGACAGCGCTGTGCGAAAAAAATGTCGATTAGATCAAGACAACAATGGGACTATGAAGCTTAGACTTACCGCTGCCACTTGTGCCCAATACTTGATGACAACAACACGTTTCTTGGCTTCTTCGTTCGCAAGGATACTGTCGCTCACCCAGCAGGTAAGGCGATTGCAGTAATCGATAGATTGTTTGACATTAATGGCAACATTGCCGCCGGCATCTTCTCGCGACCATGCCTTGCTGAGACATTCACTTGGTCGGATGCTGCTGTAAAGCTTAAAATCCAGAAGTGTCAGTTGCCGAGAGAGTTCGAGCGGATCAATGTCCAGTAAGGTGACACGTGACATGTCCTTTGGTATGATTGGTAAGGGACCAGCCATCGCATTTGGCACCAACTTTTTTAATCCCTTGTTTGCATTAAGTTCCTTGCGTTTTCTTATTAGTCTATTGAGCTGATCTGCTGAGAAAGGCGAAGCATCGCGGATAACTGTGTTGGTGAAAAATTCAAGATGTAGAAGAATGCCTTCATCTTCGTCATTGTAATAGTTTTCCAGCCAGCTCTTCATGACATTAAAGACTCTGGTAGTAAAAGGGTATATTAGCTACATGGAGGTTTCGTCTAAACGGGTGAGATTGTATACTATACCTCAACCGTACTAATTTTTGCTTTCTTTCCGTCCATGTCTCCAATTCAAATGGCGTTAGACCTTCGGTTGGCTGCAGCTCATAGCGCTGCTCAAGCAGTTTAAACAGTTCGTCGGTAGTACAAAATGAGCGATATGTTAACAAGAACGTGGCGATGAAACTTGTATCTACATTTGGTTAGTCAGCCCATGTCCGGTGTTACACAACTGAGCAATCGCTGTTACACACCAAGAGCATCGTGCAGTGTCAAGCGCTCGACAAGTGCACGCAGAGTTCCACCCTTCACGTTGCCGTCAGAACTGAAAACAATTTCATCCAGAGCGTAATCGTATCCAAGGCACCAATCTGCTGAGCGCTCCTCAGGCGGGCGTATAGTATACTGCGATTTTCTAGACTTTTCCAAGCCTGATCTAATCACCGGAGAATCCAAACCGCCGTCATCTGCATCGTAAGCTGTCGGCGACATGGCGGCGTCTCTGTCTGGCAGTCCTGTCTTCATATGCCAGATTTTGCGTTGTTCGACCATATCCTCCACGTTCCTCAACACGCTCTCCACGACAGTTTCGCACTGCCGGACCGCGTCCTCTAGGGTGTTTGTGGCCGTGGCTAGATCACTGTCTTCGTTGCTCAACATCTGGACTGCGTGGAAGAGATATCCAACAGCATTGTACATGCCCTGTTTACTGACACGGAAATCTGGTAAAGACGGTATCTTGGAACCGTCCATATTGACCATATCTATATCCTCCAGAATGCTGAGATATTGACCAAGCTGCATTGACAAATTTCTAAACAGTATCACGACATTTGATCGCGCCTTCATGCCGTCACGTCTTTCATCCTGTATTTCGTCGTCGTTCAAAGGCTCCGTGTAGACTTTGAGTACATAGGCTGTTGCTTTCGATAGAGCACCTGTTGATCCAAAGATTTGGTTGGCGTGTGTCTGTAAACTGATGACCAAATCTTGATTAAGCGAATATTTTGCTTTCTGGACGGCAGGCAGCTCCTGGCTGGCTCGTCTGTTTGCTTTTTCAGTATTCTCGCCATCGGCATCATTTTTCTTGGCAGTCATCTCGGGATTTGCATCGCTTTCTGCAGATGTACGACTGGTATCCACCAGCAATTGAGGTCGAACCTGGATAATTCCCACATGCTTGTCTTGACATGCTGTGACAAAGGCTCGCACTGCAGCTAATACATCGCCGGCATCTCGTTGGACTCTGTAAAGCGTTTCTGATTTTGGGCTTTCCGAAGCCGATTTCACTGATAGAACTAATTTCGAAAGCGAAGCCATTACCGCACGTTGTGGATCTCGAAGCGCGCGGTCCTGCATATGGCTTGCGTCTTTATCGAGCGAACCAGATGCATAAAGCATAATACGGATTGTATCAACCACACTCCACGCATAGTCATTAATTGCTTGCTGATCACCTCGCTGGGCTGCAATAGTCAATTGCTGAATTGCCAACGCCGTCTCACTCGAAAGCTTCTGCCAGGTGGATGGTTTCTCAACATTTGCTGCCGCGGCTGCTTCTTGCTCGTCAAAATGTGGATCGATGTTTGTGGATATATCTCGTAAAGATTGCTGCCGAATGTGGTTCACAGCTGCTTCTTCCTCGCTGTCTGATGGGGAGTCCCTGGCATTTTTCTATAAATGTAAAGTTAGAAGTAATTATACGATGCAATAAAGTTTGTATAGCTTTACCAGGCGACCGGTCTTTAGATCAACATCATCAAGATTCCACGTGGTCTCTTGGGTGACCAAATTGCAATAGTATGTACGCCCTTGAGGTGTTTTTCTTTCCACCCATTGGGACATTATCTGCTCCAAAGAAATTCATCAGCATCTCGTCAAGTATATCCATAAATGAAACATTGCAGCCATACATTAGGATTCGAATCCGCTATGTGAGCACTTCCAGAGGTGTCTACGTTCGCAGGTAAGGAGTCCAAGCTGAGTCTGTTTCCAACAGAAGGTTTATCGAACTGAGCCTCCCCGAAACTATCAACCGATTGCCGGTGGTAAATATAGCCATCTTCGCTATCGTCATCTGACAGTGTGCCCGGATGCTCATATTGCATTTTTCCTGTGCGATGATTGTAGTAGTAATATGTTCTGCCATCTTCTGCAACCTGTATGGACCAGCCGTCTGGCAAAAGGTCGGCCCTCGCTACGCTTTCGTCGTCGTCTGAGCTGTAGGTGTTACTAATTCTGCCAGTCCAGCCGAAATTGACTGTCTGCTGCGTAGGATAGGATAATGAAAGCGGTCTCGCGCGTCGTCTATTTCCACTGCTGCTACGACGCCGTCGGGTTTTGACGGCGGGGACGAGCCGTTTCTGGCGAGGAGGCGCAATGATGGGTTCGTTGGGCGCCACTGCAGGCGTTTCTTCCTTGTCGTAATCGATAAGCGAATCATTATCCGCAACATTATCTTCCACGACCTGCACGTAATTGCTGGGGAACCAACCCCGGGATCCACCACACCTACAAACAGAGCAGCGATGTTACTAAGTTGTACAATCCTATATTGTTATATTTTCCAGCACGTTGTTGTTGTTGCACGAGAGTCCGTACCAACCGTCCCACCAGCCAGAGTCCAACTGAGCAAGGACATCAATGTAATCGTCTTTCTCGAAATTTAGAGACGAAGGCTCATTGGAGTAGAACGGGTAAATAGCCTTTACACGGCATATTATTTTTGGTGTTGAGGACATTACTGTCGCAGCATGAGAAGTTGAGGAAAGAAAAGTAAGACAAAAAAAGGAGAAGAAGAAAAGAAGAGAAAAGGAAGGGCTCGATCCCGGAGAAAGTTGGTTGCTGCTGCTTCTGCTGCACTCGGACGGAGTGGGACAAAGTCGTTCGGGAAGAAGTCTCATTGCAGCGTGCTCGGCCTCTCATTTTTTTACAGTTTGCTTTGTCATTGAAGCCCAGCAGGATTATCTTTAATGGCGGCCCATTCCTGTAGCTCCAATAGATGAGATTTTCGAATGCTGCAGAAGGCTGTAATAATCACCAAATAAATAGTTAAGACAGGGACCATCGCGGATGAACCTCATTTTGTCATACCGAATATTTAGGACCTTAAGCAGTGTTACAGAGGGAAAATAGGAATTACATAGTGATGAGAATTTTTGAGAATCTTATCGTCAACTTCCTTAATTTCTGTCCTTCCACAGGAGCATGTATCAATCACAGGGTCAGAGACAAAGTTTGGCGGCTCACAGAGTGAGTGTGTTTTGATGATGACATAATCCATAGAGTCTGTTTTTGCTGCTGCTGCTTTAGATATATCCGTGGGTTGGCGCCGGTGACCTAGGCACAATCGCATTTTTTAAATAATATGTCATTGACAGCATATGCATTTCCTCTCTCTCCCTCTTGAGGTCATTGCTGCTAGCAATGTGTCTTTATCAGTGGATACCATATTCAGCCAAAGTTGTTTGAAAAGGTAAGCATCACGCTGTCCCTGATGTTGATCGTCGATCTCTTGATTTTTTGCCCTGCATGTCCGCGGGAAGATAAAGATCTTTTGTTTAGCTCGCATCTGCTTTATCTATAACCCCGCCGCTTGACTAAGCACGTATTTCAATATCTTCAAATATCCATTTCACCATTGTACACGAGGAGGCCGCAATAACTCTACAATCTACATTCGATATATTTTTTCTTCTCTCCTAGGCAGTGGCGTGTTGTGCCACAATCGTGTGTTTCTCTAAACAAGAACCTAAACGAGCCAATGGTTGTTATCGATGAGAGCATTTGTCTCACGTTTGTCAATATACTACGTCGTACGACATGTTGGCATTTTATATGAGTGCACTCGACCAGACATGCTCGTCGTCGACCAGGTCAAATTTATCTAGAGATCGGTGTGAGTTTACTACCGATTTCTGTAACCCTAATGGTTCTCGTTTTGTACCTGGCACTGCTACAAAATATTCATCCACCATGCGGCAAAACCGCCATTTGTACTGCTCAGGTGGCAGGACTGTAACCTCCTTGTTTGGATGAAGCGTGGACTTGCTTTTAGATTCCACTTTTTTGTACCAGGTGTACGCGCCAATAAAATCTAAAATACCACGAGTTGGCACGGGTGCTACGGTGGTGCATATCGCGTGGCGCCCTGCTATTTTACTTACCAACGATACCGACGGTCAGTTCCCTTTTGTTTTCATCCACGCCGACTAGAAGAGAATAATCCATAATATTGCTCTTTGAAAGAAACTCGGAGTCTGTACGGATACATTTTTCAATAAGCGCCTTGGAATGTTCGTTCACAGGAAAAGCCAAGCGGTAAGCTGTATAAAAAGAATAGACGGTGTAAGCTGCCAAATTGTGGTGTAATCCATTTTTAGATTATTTGTACAACCATCAAGCCAATCGCCGTCCCAAAGAGTCATATCGTTTTGCTTCTGTTTCCGTATTTCGTCCACATGGCGATCTCGAATACCCTTGAGATCAAAAATCTATAATCCGGTTTCAGTTATCTAGCAAACAAACAAACAAATATGTGATCAGATGACCACCATGCTCAGCTTCGGTCCGGTGCCATAAAATAGATGTTCCATCACTAGTACATCCAGATTAAGTAGAGTGCGCTTATCGGATGTGCTTCTTATCCGAATAGTGTAGAACCCAAATATCTTGACCAAAAGACTGGGAGACCCCGCAGATTGCCGCATGTGTGCCAGATACTTGGGTGCAAATTTCAGGATAGATTCTTTCTCGACATTGTTCCATGCGTTCATCATCTCTTTGATAACAAGTCGATTATCTATCAATGTTTTGCCTTGATAAGCCAAATGTATACGATTTATATGGTAATGATAAGTATACACGAACCTTTTGATTTGTAAAAGTAACTCTTGCTCTTGCCTCCGGATGCATTCCATGCCGTACAGCGGCTAAGAGATTGCACCATCAACTGATCGATACCGCTTTGTTTGCGCAATGTCTCGAATTCTTCAGCGTAATAAACTATGCAAGTGAACTCTACGCCGTTGTGGATGTATTCTGTGCATGCGATAACAATGAGCTCACATTTATTTCTCCATAGTCAGGCGTTTTTATCAAAAGCTTACTGTGCTTTATATGAGGACTGGGAGTGTCTTCACAAGTATCGGTTATAGTATCCTCTGCTTTAACATCATTGGTATTATTTTCGTTGTCGGTATGAATTGGTGGTAAAGGTTTCTCTGAGAGATTATTTTTGGATGGATACTGCGCTGTCATTTTAACTTCGGTGACACCTGCATGCATCGTCCTCTGAACCATATTGTCGTTAGAGGGATGGGAATCATTTTTGTGCTTGTGACCTGATAGACGGTCGCGTAAGCCCTGTAGCCGGCGTTGCTGGTGATACTGCAGTTCGGTTGCATTTGCCCTTACGGTTTCCATGACCATCGTGCGGAAAGATGCTGATTCGCTTGCAGCACCAGTCGAAGGCGCAACGTATTTGCGACTGATTGTAGAATAATATCCATCAACTACATTGTCGCTTTTGTCTTTTCCAGCTGGGATCTCTGGTGGAGTAGGATTTCTTGTTTGGTCTGTTGGTGTAACAGGTAATGCATGTTTCAATTCTGTTAGGTATTCAATGGAACTTTGGTTCTGTGAGTTTCACGTTGCCTCTATGTAGATCACGATCGATTTGTAGTAAGCCAAAAGTTCCTAACCTTAGGGTATATGCAATGATAGAAGATGGTTCATCCTGGCGTACAAGAATACTCGATCCAGGAAAACAATGGATCTTGTTGTCTGTCATGTAATCTGGTGGTTCCCAGGTACACTCAGCCATCAAGTCTGGACACCACGAATTTTGCCATTCTCGTAAACGGGTCAAGATTGACGAGCTTTGGAAAGAATAAAGGCGGCGAAAATCGTTGAGACAATCGATAGGAGTCTTTTCCAGTTCTGCTAGTAACTGTGCTTTCTCGTCTTGCAGCAATGATTTACGCAATGAAGACAGCTCGTTTTTAAACTGAGAGAGTCGTTCTTGTAATTGATTACTATGCTTCTGATCTGCTGACGAGGATCGAGTTTCTCTCTTGGTTTCAGCAGCAACGTAATTCTCCATAACATATAAATGGGCTGCAACGTGATTAAAAAAGTCATTCACGTCTTGTTCAGCTTGCGCTGCCCATCGTTTCAAGACGCTCTGGCTGATAGGAGTATGCTCTTCAAGTCTGGGTGCATCTGGGATAACCTGCAAGCGAGGAGTGCGTAACTCGTACAGTGGGGCGTATTCGTATGTGATTTTCACGATAGGCGCATCAGGGATACCAAGCACCCGAAAGTGATGGATAGTGTTTGATTTCGCGCATGCATGTTGGCAATTGAGAGCGGGAGCAATTGCAAACTTATCACTGTAGAGTAAAAGTTCGAGATATTTTGCAAAGGAAAACTGAAATGTTGCCTTAGACATTAGGATTGGCCGCGTCGCTTGGTCGCATTCAGTGCAAGACTGCCATATTTCGATACAGGTTCTCGGTTCTTTTTTGTTCCCATTTTGTTTATCATTCACTCGCGATGCAGTGTCTGTGCTCGCAAAGAAAACAATGATGCGACCGGTATCGTGTGAGAAACTTAGCACGTGGTCCTTGATCAGCTGGTGGCAGCCATGGAAATCCAAGTGATGGTGGTGGTCTTTGCTAGTATTTCGATTCATGCTGTGAGTCGACGCAGTATCTGCTGTGTCTGAGCTACAAGTCTTTAAAGGTTCTGGAGAGTTTTGCCCTGAACGCAAGATGTGCTCTAATTTTCCCTGCAGCTGGTCTTTGCAAGTGAGAGAACTCTGCTGACACCATTGTAAGATCATCTCCCCCAGTGGACGGTCAGCATCTGTCACATGTTCCTCAGACGAATTCTTCTTAAATTTGAAGTAGCTGATTCTGCACATTGTAGGTCCAGAGCAAGGGCGATTTGGGCATCCAACGGGGTAGCATGTCACGCTGAGAACAATACTTTGATGTTTCGCGAAAGCTTCAATGTCGTTTGTCTCCAGATACAGGTGCTCCAAGCCGATCTTCTTGTCGCAGGTTTGGTCAAGCAAACGTAATGGTGAATAAGCTGCAATATGCTGAGGTACTGCTAAATTGCTTAGAACAGCATCCTTTCGAACATTTTTGTTGTCTTGCTTTTTGACAAGCGAGATAATAGATGACGTTCGTTTCTGTAGATTTTCTTTTGATTTCGCAACAAACGAAGCGGACTGTCTCTTTTTGCCTCCTCCATTCAATTGCATCACAGATTTGACAGTATCAAAACCATCCTCTTCATCCTGCAAACGCGATAACAAACGAGGCGTTGTGTAGTGTACATGAGGTGACGATGAAATGTGCGCATCCTCAAGCCGGTTGCGTAGTTTTCTGAAGCGGTGCGGATCATCCAGCGGTATATTATCAAGCTCTGCCTGCTTTTCATCCACAGACAAAGTAGGTGCTAGTTTATCTGTAGATTTTACTTGACCGCGACTATTGTCAGATTTTGTGTTTCGTCTCGCTGCTGTGTCGCCCATAAACCATCGAAGGAGAGTGCCCCTGATAGAATTTTCGGTGGTTTCTGCTGCTGCTAGCTGTGGCGTCGTTCCCTGTTTTGATGATTCTTTTCCTTGACTGTTAGACGGTGAAGGATATACAATATGATGATCCCGCATGACGGAGGTTTCTAGCCACATGCTCCACAGCGTATATATGCCTGTTGCGATGATTTTTGCAAGCAATTGCTGATCAATGCTGGACGAGATGCCAAACAGTCGTATCGTGCCTGTAAATCCATCCAACAATGGTGTTCTCAAAAGACGATCTAAGATCAATTTTCATTCATGAGTTGTCCCTAACTTGGGGAATAATGTTACTTAGAGCGGCCGTACCAGAAACAAAACGGGACAATGGGTCGCCATGCTGCGTTTCTCGCAAAAATCGAGATTCGTTGAAGTTCTTGAAAGGCAGGCATTCGAGATACACAACATCGTAGATAGACCTGGTAAGCGCATTATTGTCGTGTGTTTCTTCTTCAAGCGCTGCTGCCTTTTGATCCCAGACTTGACACAACCGGAGCAAGATAGAATGGATGGCAGTAGTGAGTTTTGGTGGTAGTTGAGCCTGCGTGACCCACGTCCTGAGAAGCGAATGCAAATAATCTCGAGAGGTCTTATCCAGCTGATGATCAGTTTGACGAGAAGGCATTAGCGGATTGGGCAAAGCTTTCCACGCTGAAAAACCAATCGCAGCATCGCGTTGCTGTTTATTGTTCGTAGTCACTGCGCTTCCGTTGCTGCTACTCGTCATTTGCAGTGGCGAGACCAAGACATGGAACGAGAACAACCCACATCCGGGATAGCCACTTTTGGCAGGAACGGCAAATGTCCTAAAATGGCCAAGCGAAAAAGATGCGAGTGCCACGAGGCGAAAGCGAATTGGATATTGCTGCAAGTAATCCTCACAACTCGGTAGCATCATATGTATCTTCTTTATGCTCAACGACTTATAGACCCATTGTATTCTTAGATGCTAGTGCTTGCTTATTATTCCTTTTCATGTTCCAGTTATTTGCAAAGCTGCTAATATGTATTGTTCGCTTATGTAACCTCGTTGTCAGCGCAAAGAAGCTGTTTGAAATAGTTAAATGTATCAACGGAAAGAGCTAGCTGATCTTACTGGGCAAAGTTATATCAAAGCTAATAGGATTTTGCTGTAGAAACAAAGGATAATCTAGGCAGACTTGCCGCCTACATAAGTAGAGACGATCTTGCCGAAGTTTTCGCCTTGTGTTTTTGCAATAGCGAATTCCTTTTCTGTGGGTTGACGGGAACCATCGCCGTTCCTTTTGAACAAAGGTTTAGATCAATTGGAATTCGAGGCTATGACCTTAAGAAGAACATATTTTCACTTACGCGACTGTACCGGCGCCATATGCAGATCCGCCAATAACTTCAGAGTTATCGAACAATGCAGTATGGGCGAAACCAAAAGGAACATAGATCATTCCGTGGTGCGCAAAGTATGTGACGGTCGTGAGCGCAGTTGTTTCCTGGCCACCATGTTGGGATGCAGTGCAAAAGAAAGTTCCTGCAAATTTGCCAGAAAGAGCACCCGTCGCCCACAGCTTCCCAGTGGCATCCAGCAATCTATGCCAAGACAAGAACACGTTAACGCCAACTTTCTATCGCCATTCTTTTTAATGCAACAGAAAACCTACGCTTTCATCTGGGCAGGCATGGTACCAAATCGCGTTGGGATGCCTTGGTTTTTTTAAATGTTATTGTAGAGTAATTACGCTGTATACATCATGCACTTACCAAAGATGATACCATCTGGTTCGGTAAGTTCTTCCACCTTGATGACAGGAAGGTCTGGCTTTGCAGGTGCGTGCATCTTTTGTAAAATCTCATCTGTGAGGGTCTCTGCGACTGTAGCGCATCTCTTTTATCAGTGATACCTAGTAAAGAGTGGATAGGACAAGATTTCGGATTACCTTGAAAGATCTTGGTTTTGACACCAGCTTCCTCGAGACCCTTTTGGATTTCGAGTGCAAGCTTGTAGATGTGATGATATAACGTGTAAATGACAATGTAGACTGTACCAGCCATGGTGAGCAAGAAACAGAAGAAAAATATAGCTCTTCTCCCTCTATTTAGGTTTTATATGGCAAGTTCGTGTGTTTGAGACAAGGGATTCAACAAGCTTGTTGACACGCAGCAGGACGAATTTTCCCCGAAAAGCATTTAATGCAGTATACACAATGTCTCCTATGAAAACAAGCCTGATGCGAATGGAGGCACTTTCGTACATCCGTCATCGCTTTCTCCATAATCTACTTAATAAGTTTGTTACTGTAGCATCCATTGTTGATACATTGAAACATGCGCTTTTCATATGTCCGTCAGCAGCTACGCTTATTCGCATTTCCGGATACTAAAGAGCGAAACGTATGGTGTGCATAAAATTAGTACGTATGATATACCACCTATCTTATGCTAGATGGTGACTACGGTTGTGTTAGAACTCAATGATAGGTCGATCAAAGGCAACTGTTTTTAAGTCGTGAGCAAACAGTATTTCGCTGGCAGAGTATGCATTTATCCTTTTGTGTCAACAAAATGTCTCAGACAAAGAGTTCAACAAACTATTAGGAACAAGCAAGAAGAAAAATCATCAAGAATTTGCCGAGCGCGGGTTGTGTTTGTAGGAGAATCTTTCTTCTTTCTGTTCCCGGTACTTCCACTATATGGCTGACAGCAGCAGCACTAACGCGAACGTAAAACCAAAGGTTTACATTGTCATCTACACGCTTTATCATCACATTTATAAACTGTCGCTCGCCATCCAAGAAGGTGAATATCTTTGACGATAACCGTCTGTCAATCTGGTTAATAAGTTATTGCAGCGCTCGAGCAGAATGGTGTGGAGGCAAAAATTTTCCAAGTCCAAGAGACGCTGACGGAAAGCATCCTCGAGAAAATGCACGCTCCTGCCAAACCAGACGTACCCATTATCACGGCCCAAGAACTGACCGAGCCAGATGGGATCTTCTTTGGTATCCCTACGCGTTTCGGTATCTTTCCGGCTCAGATCAAAGCGTAAGTCGACTTGACAAGCTAAATCTGCATTAGCTTCTAAAATATTTATACTCGGCTTGATAGATTACTGGATGCGACAGGCAAAATCTGGGCGCAGGGATCGCTAGCTGGCAAGTTCGTCGCAACCTTCTTTTCGACGGCCTCGCAGCACGGCGGCCAGGAAACAACAGCGTTGAATGCAGTGACCTATTTTGCACATCACGGCATGATTTATGTTCCTTTCGGTTTCGCCAATGCAGCCATGTTTGATAACAACGAAGTTATCGGCGGCTCCGCTTACGGTGCTGGCACAGTCACCAACGGCGATGGATCCCGCCAGCCAAGTGAGACTGAGCTAGCAATAGCCAAGAATCAAGCAACGAATTTTGCAGCTATTCTTAATACCTACCTGAAAGGCAAACTTGCTGCTTCAACAAGAACAACGAAGGCTGCTGCTATTGAGGTACCACCTACCACTTCATCCAGCGAAGCAAAAAATGCTGAAAGTAAAACACCTGTCATCACCACTACGAATCCTGAGGGACAAACACAACATGAGCCTACCTCAAGTGGTTCAACTGCAGCTGCTGTAGCTACGGGAGCGGTCGCTGGTGGAGCTGTAGCCGGCGCTGTGGGATCCACCGAAGCTGCCACCAAGGCAACGCAACCTTCAGCCGAACCTGGAGCCAAAGAAGTCGCTCCAGCTACCAGTGCTCCGTCCAGCGATCAAGGACAGCAGCAAGCGACTGCGACAGAGCAACAGCAAGGGCAAGAAGCGGCAAGGCCGTCCGAGGAAAAGCCAAAGAAAAAGAAGAAGCTTCTTTGGTTTTGCTGTGGAAACAATAGTCAACTAGATTAGACTTTCTTCCTTTTTCATTTCTGCATTCTTTTTCCTAATGATACATTCTACTATAAAGCTCTCCTACTTGTATTTGCTGCTTTGTGATATCAAGGGGGATGTGGATGATATGGAACTTCTGGGTTGGAACGAGGTTGATTGAAGCATTCCATTCGCCAGACCGTCGTAACCGGATTGCCCCACTTTGCGACTGGCTAACTGACATGCAAATTCAAGCGAAGAGTTTAAGGGTATGTTTCGTGAAAGAGAGTGAATGATCCCGGCAATAAACGTATCTCCAGCGCCGACGGGATCAACCACCTCGACTTGGATCGCGGGAGCGTGAAGAGACTGTCCTGCTGGTGATAGACACACGGCACCGTCTGCTCCCCATGTACAGAACAAGATAGCGCTAGTGAAATCGGGGGATTTCAGTCATGACTGGCAAGTTGACATATGAAATTGACAATGACGCTATTTTACCTTGGCTTGCATTTGCTTCGTACCGAATACAGGAATTCCTTTGGATCTTTGTATCCTCGACGTTCGGCAAATAACTTTGAAAAGAAGACAACATCACCCTGTTGTCGATCGCGTGTGAGTAATGTGATCAATCACATAAACAAGTATGTCCTCTTTTCGACCTTTGGCATCAATGCATCAATGTTTTCTCTGTCTGGTTTTTCGAGTTCAACTGATATATGAAGTTTCGATCGCCATCCTTCTTTTGTCGCCTTGGCATCGATCCAGTCAATTTGCTGAACTGCATTGTCTACGTTCCTTCCTTCAAAGTGAATCCAGTTGAATGGAACGCTTTTTTCGAAGTTGAGAGACATCGTTTTTGTAGTATTGATAATCTCGATCTTTCTCTTGAAATCATCCAACGTAAGATCCTGGATCCTGCATTGTATTAGATATTACATATAGCATACATGAAACATGTTTCACAACGAACATGCTGCAAGAAACGATAGTTCGAGATCCTGTTGCGCGACTTTGGATAATGTATGAGGACGGCGTGGAAGCTTTGCTACGATGGGTGCAATATTCGGTCTTGATCCCCCTCTCTTCCAGCTGCGCTGTCAACTGCCTAAATATAGACTTAGGACCAACGGCTTGCCGAGGAGTCTGCAGCAATGATAAGCGCATACATTACCCTGATGTTTCCTTTGCTCCAATAGCAGACATGCACCATACTTTGAACCGCGGGAACTGAGCAAGAACGGTGCCGGTGTTGGTAGTGTTGCCACCGAGACGTTGTTCCATACCCTTGGCACGCAGCTTATGGTCTTCTTCGGGAAAATGGTCGACATCGAGTATGGTGTCGAAGTAGATCTGTCCTACGAGGAGGACGTTGACCTGCTTGTGAGTCGTCATAGCAACCAAAATCTGTTTGCTTTCAAGGTGTCACGAGGACAAATTGCATGGTATCTCGGCCCTTTGGAGGGGAATTTGATTATTTCTTTCCTTCTTTTCTCTTTTCTTCCCTTCCACCCACTTTACAATAATGGAAAGAAGCAATTCTGGCTTTTATGTTATCGACGCCTTTTCCTTGAGGCAGGCCTCCAAGAAGCCCTTCCACCTAGAGCAGCGCTTCCTTCGCAGCACCAGCGGCAACAATTCAACCTTGGAGGAAGCCGAGATAAAGCGGGAAGCCCTTTTGCAGGATAGACGAGACAAACTCAGTCGCAAGTTCCTTGCCGTACAACAAGTTGCAAAGGATGTCAAAGCACGCAGAGATGCTCAGCGACTTATTTTCATGCAATCATTGCAAGTTGCCGAGTTAAAGCGGCAGCATCATATTGAACAGCGGCGCATAGCCAGCAAGGAGCTTGTGGAGAGAGCAAAGACTATCGCCCGCGAGAACACCTTGCGATACGAAGCAGAGCAAGGTAAATTAGCCGAGCAATGACATGTAAAAATATACGCAAAAAAAGAGAAGCTTTGGGATAATGTATATTTCATGCAGAACGTTTGCGTCAATCGTTGCAGACCCGTTTGGAACAATCTCATGCCAGGTTAGGACGGAGCGGTGCAGAAAATGGAAGGAGGAGCAGCGGTGTGTTAACTCGGTGACATGCCCTTAGACGTTTGCATTTGCTCACGCAGCCGAAATCACGCATTCTTGTCACGGGTTCCACTGCTGCCACACAGCTATTTCGGAAACGCGTCGCCGCTTTCCGTGAGCTCAATCTTCCCTCCTCGTCAAGAAAGGAAACATGGCTGCAATTCAATCAGCTGGCCACCTTGCTGCGTAGCAAACGTGTCATCCAGACCTCTTCAAAGCTCCTGTCACTTGCTTTGCGTGATAAGGACTGTAAACACAAAGCCCGTGTGCTGCTGTCTGCCTACATGATGCTCACGTGTCCTCGTGAAGTCTTCCAGGATATGTCTGGAAAAGAAGAGCAGGTAAGACAACAAATATTTGTTGTTGGTTTTTTCCTTGCTCTTTTTCCCCCGAAACACTGTACTGATGAGTAATGAACATGATCTCCAGCAATTGCTAGCGGCAACCAAAGAGATGCTACGCCGTCTTGAAAAATGGCTAGACTCCAACGACAGCTTGTTTGCCAGAATGGCCTTTGAAGAATGCTGGAATAACTACTACGCACTCTTTGAATCGTGGAAGTCCAAAGATACCAAGCAGCTGATCGCCAACATGTCCACGTACTGCCTCGAGCTGGTACGTCTCAAGCATTCTCTCGGCGAACAAGGTCAGGCCGAAGGCCTTGACAAGCAGTTGGAGCAGCAAATACAGCAGGTCAAGCAACGCATAAAGAGTCTCGGTGGGGCCGACGCTGTCGAGCAGTTAGCAGAAGCTGAGAAAGCAATGGAAAATTTATCCATCACCGATGATGAATCTATTTCAAGATCGGTACCACCGTCGCCTACGCCTCGCCACGAAAGAGCAGAACCGTCCACCGTGCAAGGACCTATCAGTGTCATTGCAGGGGAGCAACTTGCTCGTTTGCTGGATGGGTACGCTCCTGCGTCTGGTGTATCGAACGAGCAACTGGCGCACGAGATCATCATTGACCCCGACTTTCAGCTGAAAAAGCCGGAGCCTCAGTCTGAACTGGAAGAACGTGTTCGCAAAATAGCAACGCAAGCATTCTTTGATAGAGTGCAGGAAGAGCTTCAAGATGGGCATCCCGAAAAGTCCATACCTACGCTGCTGAACGATGTGCGAGAGGTAAGAAATAAACATACGTTTGGATTTTGTCATGAGCTAAAAATAGAGATCACTTTAGCGCTTGCTATCCCTGGTACCACCTAGCAGCGCGCTTCATGCAAATATATCAGAAGGCATTGACGTGGCTCTTATCGAGCAACAGATCCAGCGTGGTGTATTCGATCTGTCAGGGATGCTCCGTTACATCCTCGAGACTATGCGCCAGATGTGCGCGCCTGTCCGCGATGAAACGATTCGTACCATTGAACGACAACGCAACCCGGTACAGCAGCTTAGGGGCATTCTAGAATTGCTGGATGATATGGCGCTTGATCTTGCCAATTACCGCCTGCGTGCGCTGCGTCCTCATCTGGCACCTATCGCTGTTGAATATGAACAAAAGAAATTTGCAGAGTCGCTTAGACAAAACGCGGTGGGTCTTGCCAAGACTAGAAGTTGGCTGCAGAAATCGCTCCAAAGACTTGAAGAAGCTGCCGAGCAACGCAATCCGGAGAACATCAACCCAGACAAGAATAACCGACCACGACCCAACACAGTTTTCGAAGAAGCTTTCATCTCCTTGTTAAAATTACCGGAACCAATAACGCGCCTGACTTGCCCAGAGACACTTTTGCTTGATGTTGATCGCATGGTTATTTTCCAGAACGAAACTCAAGCTGTGACTATAGTAGCAGCGTTGCTCATGTTTGCAAAAGGATTTGGCTACTCGGAAGATCTAGAAGCACTCTCACGCAAGCTTTTTGTTATGCTTGACGATGGATCCACAACTATCGATAATCTCTCGGCCGAACTCGAACGGTCACTACCTGTGAGCCAAGAACGCAAAGCATTGATACGATCTATGGTTGAAAAGACTCTCAAGCATACGGACACAGTTTACTCGCTGCTTTTGCGGCGCGTCGCATCAGTCATTCGCTCTCAACTCCACACCGGTCGATTTGTTACTCGGGAAATGCTAGTCAGTTATGGTCTAGAACATGTCTCCAAACGGCTCGAGCGTCTGTGCATTCGACTCTACGTCCTTGTTCGACATCACCGCCAAGTATATAGTACATGGTATGACGATATCATTGCTGATCTTCAGTCGTAAATTTTGTAAATATGAATATCACGCAACAGCAAAAACAGCAACTTCCTTAATATGTCTGCTTTCTTTATTGTTATTTCTGAGCCAACTCGCTTCCGATCTTGTAGTTCAAAATCTTGTTCCAATCCAGTTTGTTGCGTGTCAAGGGCAGTGCTCGACGCAGACCCTTAAAAGTATCCTCGGCGAGGTCTGTGTAGCTGTTGTTCAGTGAAGTGTGATAACGTCTGTCGAACGCAGCAATCTCTTTAGCGACCGCCTGTCCTAATTGCTCGACGTCCTATTGCAGTCACCATCAGTGTACTGTGATAGCAATATGTGATAATCGCCATCATCCTTCTTCTTTACCTCAGAGACATTGATCTTGGCTTCATGCTCCTTATTTGCGTTCAACTGTACATTGCCGTCTTCATAGTAGTGTACGTTAATCTTGGTGTTGCCTCTAAGATCACCAGATTGGGTATCAAGAGTCCATGTCGCCAACCATCGGCCGTTCCTGTTAGCAACATCGCATGAGACACATTATATGCTCAGGACTCTCAAGCGTATTGAAACCCTACCAATAGTTGCTAGGATTATATTTGTTATCAACGATTGCAACGACGATTTGAGTTTCTGACGGTGCGTAGACCGTCGTTACTCCGTCCGGATAATGTTCCTGTACGTATTTCAAAACATGAGTCTCCACGGCTGCTCTTAATGCTTCGATGGACTCTTGGATTTCGTGTATTTCCAAATCAGAGGCGACCTAAATACCGAAAAATATGTTATTATTCACGGTCATCTGATGCTAAAATTTGGAGCGTACAAGTCTCATATGGTCGAACTTGAAGGATTGTTTCGATCGAGGGTCGAGATAACGGGCTTCATCCACGCGTCCGTGATTGGATACAATGACCTAGATATCTGCAACGTTTAACCACTTGAAGAGATATGCATTTTAACAAGGAAAGCGGCTTGCCTCGTAATCCAAACCGGGAGGTACGACCGTTATTAACTGCTCAGTGTTGTATTGCTCGAGTGCTTGTAGAATGTCGTCCTGCAAGGCGTCATCATTGTCGACCAAGGTACGAACGTCTGATGCGGCCGAGATGGTTTGTTAGCCAAAGTGCAGGTTACTGGGCACTGGTGGGTGCTGTTACCGTTAAAGACGTCGTTGACTTCTCCTGGTGGACTAGCAAGGAGAAAGTTGCATGCGATTTTGACCTTGTCTTCAATCGACACCTCCATTTCAGCTAATGTGAACGAAAAAGCAAAGGCGGGGTCCAAAAGTGCATTTTATGTTTACAAAGTGCGCGCGATGGCAGCAGCTTTAATATAGACACACAGGTGTTCTAACTTTTTTTGCGACCTATCGATCGTGAGAATACACATGGGCGAGGGGGAAGGGAAGAAAAAAATGATAGGATTGCATTTTTTGGGGGATGGAGAATCTATTTACTGGACGAAAGAGTTGCCCTTGGTGATGTTCTTCTTCAACTCGGGAATAGCCTTTGCGATGAGCTCCTTCTCATAGTCAGAGAGCTCACCGAGACCGTGGATCTTCTCGACACCCTCGGGACCCAATTCAATGTTGCTGGAGAAGTACTCAACACCTTCGTTCTTGAAGAGGTCGGATTGGACAAAGGAAGGCTCAATGACACCCTTCTTGCCACCAACGGTAGCCTCCAAGACAGAGTTGGCGAAGCGGGCGCCAGCGAAGGCCATGGAAAGAGTAGCGGAGCCAGTTCCGTCCTTTGCCTTGACAACCTCGTCGCCACCGAACTGGATGCGATGGGTCAAGGCATCGAGCTCTTCCTTGGTGAATTCGAAGCCGGTTTGGGAGAGCAAGGGGACGATGGTGACGCCAGAGTGGCCACCGACGACGGTAACCTTGACATCCTTGGGGTCCTTGCCCTTGACTTCAGAGACGAAGCGCGAGGCACGGACAACGTCCAAGGTGGTGACACCGTAGAGACGCTTGGGGTTGAAGACGCCAGCCTTCTTCAAGGTCTCGGCGAAGATGGGAACAGTGGAGTTAACGGGGTTGGAAATGATCAAGAAGTGGGCGTTGGGGCAGTACCTGAAATCTGGTAAGCAACAACTTTCAAAGCACGGACTATCTATCATTTGATTGACTCACTTGGCGGAGGCCTCAGCAAGGTCACGGACGATGGAGGCGTTGGTGTTGAAGAGATCGTCACGGGTCATACCAGGCTTGCGAGGAACACCAGCTGGGATGATAACGACGTGAGCGCCCTCGAGAGCGTTCTTCAAGCCGTCGTTGTCGGGAGTGTAACCCTTGACCTAAAAAACACGATAACGGTATCAGCAACAAGCTTCCCACCTCTTCCCAAAAGAAGCACACTTACAGTAGAGTTGGTGTTGATGTGGCTGAAATGAAAAAACAAAAGCATGTCAATTAGTTTCCTGCTACTTTATAGATAGTCTGGGAAGAATATCGAACCTCAAGTCAGCAGCGACACCGGGGGTGTTGCGGATATCGTAGAGGGAGAGTTCGGTGACGTGGGGGTTCTCCTTCATAAGCAAGGAAAGAGGCTGGCCGATACCTCCGGAGGCACCGAGGACGGCAACCTTGGAGAGGTTGGCAGCAGAAGTAGAGAAGGCACGCTTAGCAGCAACGGAGGTGAGGACACGCGAGGCAGCGAACATTTTTTCTCGAAAGAGGTGGAGAAAACAATCCTTCGCGGGACCCCTCTCTCTTTTACCTGGATCTCAAAAAAGTCCGTCGTGACTTTTTCCCGACGGCAAATCATTCTTGCGCTCATCGTCGTCGCACACTGAAACTCGAAAAAAAGCAGTTATTAAGAAGAGGATAATCCATTAAGCGGGATGCTCACAGTCTGATCTTTGGGTCTTGTCCAAAGCAGCATACAAGGAGCAGCATTGTGCGTTTTTTAATCTTTCAAATGGTCAGTTTCTTTACTGTCATGCCGTTAGCATATGAAAATTTCTGAATGTGTCATTGTCATTCGAATGGGTTGGTTGCACAAGCATCAAAAAGACGATCAGATATCGATGAACAAATGCAATGATGCTTCCGATCTTTGCTAGTAAGCCGGAATTTATGATGCTAACAGCAATTTACTATCTATTGAAGGACTAACAGCCATAGTTGATTTTAGCGTCAGAATTGCTGCTTGTTGCGCCCGATCTATAACTTTCTTCCACACAGATGGATCCTCGGGAAAGGCGGGTGCCATCGCAGTCAAATTGGCAAGCAAGACTCCAACGAAACTATGTGCAAGAATTTTTTAAGAAACATTGGGAATAAAGGCAACGCTCATACGCAACTTACCTGTCTCCGGCACCTGTTACGCTTGTGACATCTTGTGGAAGGATATGCTTTGGCTCAAAATATTTAACGACAGGAACTTGTTCACTCCTTCCAACGTATAAGCAGCCTTCTTCACCCATTTTAGTGATTACGTGAGGGATAGCATTTGATAATTCCAAAGCATGTGGAAGCATGCGTAGTGCCAGGGAAGGTCCTACGCCGATCCAGTTAGAATTGTATCTTGGCTCAAGGCGTTCGTATTTAGTTACCTTTAACCTTGGTGGCAAAGTGGTGCAATATAGACTTTTCATTCGATACACCTTGACCCAATCTTAGCTTATATTCTTCCGCCATTACTTCTAATTCATGCTGATTAGGTGTAGTTAGACTTAACGTCTTTGTCTCCAGCAGCGATGCATGTTCAAAAACTTTCAAGGATTTCACAACAGAAGTGGGCTCAAAACACGCTGACAATTCGGCAAAACAAGTACATATATCAGCTGGTGTGTAAAACTTGCCTTCAGCTATTTCCCACTGTACCTCGGATACCCAGTGCATTGCAGGATTTCAAGGTAGATGCCATAACTTCAGACGTAATGTTGCCATCAAAGCACACGAGGTAAGGTTTCTCCGTAGCAATGACTTGCTCCACTCGAGATGGGTTGATAGCATCAAAAATGTTCATATCGGCTACTGCCGCGAGGAGTTGCCCATCTCCTGAATGGATAGCATTGTAGACCTACTGGATCCGTTTAATGATTCACTATACCGGCGACGCTGATCCACTCTTCACTCACAGCAGTTGATTGATTTGGCAGAGTATCCAAATATTTTGTATCCTGAATTGGAGCATATCAGTAACTAAATAATTGCGGGTCCTGAGTTTTCTAAGAGACATACCATGCCCAGGGCTTTGATTTGATACTTGACTGTTTTCCCTGATACATCGTTCCCAACTGCTGAGACAAGGAGTGTATTGATGCCTGTTCGAAACGCTGCTTCTGCCATGTTGCGGCCTACTCCACCGAGTGTCTGTTTCAGGCTACCTGGGCTCGACGTGTACAAAGGAGACAGGTGCTGGGCATGGTTTCTGGATACCGTGGCAGTAATATCGAGCGCTACACCCCCAATAAACAGTAGCTAATCTGATTGTGTAAATGGACTCCTCTCTCACTGAGCATGGAATGCACAATCACTAACTGATCTAGACATGCGACCAACGACTGCTGCAGTAATACTTTTTCGTGAAGTCTCAAGTCTTGCACAACCCCGACGACGACAGAGTGGAAACTGCTACCCCTTTTCCTAGCAGGTCAACGGCCACCACAAAGTTATTTTCTCGCTTTCCCCTTTAGTCCACCTCTCTCTTTTTGCTTCCATCAGCACTTCCTCTCCTTCCACAGTCCTTTTAGCTCTAAAGGGTTCCTTCTGAAATACGCAGTATTCTCTTTTGTCCACATTGCGCTTAAATTCCTCTGGTAAGCTCATCTCGGTCAAACTCAGAGATGAAACAAGTTTGTCGAGTAACAGTCTGGAAATTAGATTCCATACGTTAAGCCTCACCATGAAAGGATGGAAAGGAGTTGTAAGAGCGGTTCTAAATTGAGTGTTTCGTTGGTTGGCATGTGCTGACTGAGTCACTTTAGCTTTCGAGGAGCAAAGGTCCAGTCAACGCCGACGCTAACGGTGTCGGGCAGGGAGCGTATCAATCTAGCACACCTCCCCACCAACAGCAGCAGCAACAACCTCACTACATTACTACACCGCCACCAGCTCCTCCGCCGGATGACTCGGCCTCGCCGAATTATCCACCACCGTCTCCACAGTACACGCCATCGATCGTTGTTGTGAACGCGGAAGACAATGCTGATTTCGTAAGTCCCAATTATTTGGTTTTCTTTTTGCGCCGGAAGAGATGAAATAAACGAGCTTTCTTGCAGCCTCAACAGCAGCGAACAACACCACCTCGCGGATCGGTTTCTTTTATGCATCATCCCAAGTCTGGAGAGCGGGATATTCCCAAAACAGGTCCCCTCAATCGTCTGAAGAATGCGCCCAAGGATCAGATACCCATCAGCAAAGCTCCTCGTAGACAGAAATCTTCTCGATTCTACGTCAAGGAAAAAGTCCAACTAGAAAAGACGCCTGCGTTTCACGGTATTTGCAACTCTCACTTTTATAGACTGTTTCATCTCTGACAAGCTTTTCTCATTGTTTGTGCCAGAGGTTCCACCTCATCTCCGCCAAGACCTCTTTATCCAAAAGATCCGACAATGCACGGTCATTTTTGATTTCAGCGATGCATCGTCCGAGCTGCGAGAGAAGGAAATTAAGCGACAGACATTGCAGGAGATTTTGGAGTATATCAACATAAATCGCGGTGTATTGACGGAAGCTGTGTACCCGGAGATTGTCAATATGGTTTGTATTTGAACGTGATCTCCAATGTTGGACGTGAATAACCTTTCCGTTTAGTTCTCTATAAATTTGTTTCGAACAATTCCTCCTCAGGTAAATCCTGTGGGTGATGCATTTGATCCTGAAGAAGACGAGCCGGTGTTGGAACTTGCATGGCCGCATTTGCAAATTGTATACGAGTTCTTTTTACGATTTTTGGAGTCTCCCGAATTCAACATTAATTACGCCAAAAAGCATATTGATCAGAAATTTATATTACAGGTTAGTTCCGTTTGACGATGACCGATAAAGAGGATATGTCTGATATAACATTGTATCTAGTTGCTAGAATTATTCGATAGTGAAGATCCACGAGAACGCGACTTTTTAAAGACAACGCTGCATAGGCTTTACGGCAAATTCTTGAACCTCCGTGCGTTTATACGAAGATCCATCAACAATATCTTTTTCCAGTTCATTTACGAAACCGAAAGACACAATGGTGTTGCAGAGCTATTAGAAATTCTTGGCAGCATTATTAATGGTTTCGCCTTGCCGCTTAAAGAAGAACACAAGATCTTTTTGATGCGAGTCTTGATCCCTCTTCACAAGGTCAAGTCGCTTGTTCTGTACCATCCTCAATTGGCATACTGCGTCGTCCAGTTTTTAGAAAAAGATCAAACGCTGACCCACGAGGTAATTTTTATGATGAGGCAAATGGGGAAAACTCTTTAACTGGAAACTGATGTATATTGCATTAGGTGGTGATGGGACTTTTGCGATACTGGCCCAAGGTGAACAGTCCTAAAGAGGTTATGTTCCTTAATGAGCTGGAGGAGATTCTTGATGTTATAGATGCATACGAGTTCCAACGAATTATGGTTCCCGTCTTTACAAAATTGGCGCAGTGTGTCTCAAGTCCTCATTTTCAGGCAAGTGGGAATTAGGAACAGAATGTTGGAAACACGTAAACTTATCAATGAGCGACTAGGTTGCTGAACGGGCGCTTTATTTCTGGAACAACGATTATATCGTCAGCCTAATGGCGGAAAATATGGATACCATCATGCCTATCGTATTCCCTGCTCTCTATAAGACTTCAAAGACACACTGGAACAAGTATGTATCAGGCATCATCCAGCTGCTTAAAAGACACTAACATGACTGGTTTAATAGAACTATATTGAGTCTAGTATTTACTGCTCTCAAGCTATGCATGGATATTAATATCAAACTCTTTGACGAATGCGCAAATCAATACAAGGCTCAGAGACAATTGTAAGCAATTTCGGAGATCCATGCGTCCCACACTAATTTAATGTTTCATTATCTGTTTTATAGGGAACGCGAAAAAAGGAAGGAACGTGAAGATAATTGGAAAGCACTGCAACACAAAGTTGCAATGCTCAAGTCTCGACCTCAGGAAGCGGTAGATGAGGCCGGTGCTGATGATTATTCATTCCCACCCAAGTCTCAAGCTGGAGATATGATGGATGTGGAGATAAATGGAGAAGAAGAAGACGATGATATACTTTCAGACGAGGAGACAGATGCAGACTCAAATCACGCGGCTGAACATACCGATGCTATCCATCCTGATATGGTAAATTGATAGAAACGACCGGGAAAACCTATCTGCAAGTCGCATTAATATTAACAAAACGTCGTTCATATACAGCAACAATTTGAGACTGCACCTGTGCAATATCAACAGTTCCGACGCAAATCCATTATACCCGTGGATGAAACTGTGAGTTTGTGGATGAACTAGAATCAAAACTGTCTTGCTGACAAAGCTATCTTGTTCAGGTCTTTAACGAATTGTCTCGCCACGTAAGTTTAGACGAAGTGCTCAATCAAGCACCAGGTGCGGCTGCTTCTGTCAGCAGTGCTGTTGGCGGTGCTGGTAACAACGGCAACAACAACGGCGAGAATGCCATGAACATGGATCAGACGACAAGGAGCTCCGCGTAGATATTATATGTTTGTTTGTAGTTGTATGCGTATATCTTATTCGGCGAAACCACGTTCACACATCTCCTTATCTGAAAGAAATATCCTCTCTCTATCTCTATCTCTCTCTATCTCTATCTCTTTCTCTTTTCACCTGTAAAGTAAAGTAGCAATCAAAATCAAAAAATCAAAAGAAATACAAAGAAAAATCTTTGGCAAAGAAAAAAAAAGCCATCAAAAATTGGTACTCGCTTTACTAACACTGCGTGGTGAGGTACATTGTACAAATACTCTAAATTACTGTTATTACTACTGCTGTTGGGTTGAAGAAGGTTGGACGTAAGCGCCAGTGTTGGCTGCGCTGTTAGCTACCGAGATCTCTTGGTCAGCGAAAGAATACTCAATGTAAAATGAGCGGAAGAAGGGTCCACCGAGTTCAATGTTGTGGTCGTTGTCTTTTCTCGGGGTTATCGCCGAGTAGCAGCGTCCGCTGTCCATCTGGATAATATATTGCTGAGGAGGGATGTATGCATCTACGCTTGCAGCGAACTGAATGATAAATTTGGGTGCAGATTGCTGCGCTGAGCACTGCAAGGTATATAGGCCGAGCTGAGAGTCGTACATTGCACCCAGCTGTTGGTTTATGGATTTTGCTAGGTCCGGAGGAACAAGGATATAAGGTATGCTGGACGAGACTCTGCCGTAGGTGTTGGAAAGAGGGAATGATCTTCCGCTGCTCAGTTGCAGACCTGACAGCGGCACATTCCAAAAAGGAGACGACATGCTGGCGGAGGAGGCTGGCACGAGAGGCAGGTCATACAGCGTTCCTGTATACATTTCCGGATTGGTGCCTAAAACCCACAGGAAACCATCATCCGAGGGGGCACGCTTCTTAAAAGTCGGTGAGCCTGAAGATGAAGCGCCCGTAGCCATCCGATCATCACCGGCTAATGGAAATATCACGACGTCTTAATTCTTCCGTACAAAATTTTTACCCTTCCTAGGTTGAGTTATATGTCACTTACCTGCGCGACGAGCTATGCCTAAGCACAGCACGCGATGCATTAATAATAATCTTTTATAAAAACTATTATAATTCTCTTACCACCAGCGGGAGTCGTATTGGTTGATGGGGTATCGGTCTTGGGTGCATTAGTCGTTGCTTTTGTATTGCCCACATTGGTCGTGGCAGTGTTGAAAATATCTGTGCTGAATGCGCCTGCACCAATTCTAGCATTTGCAGCTGGTATGAATCCAGGAGGATAGCTAACTACGTAGGCTTCAGAGATGAAATGACGGGGAAATTCGATGGTTTCAGCGAGCGTCACTGTATCCTAAGCATCGATAACATTAGCCAGCGACGTTTGTTGTCGTTTACTATACGTACCAATTCAGGTTTCAAGGTAACACGCGTTCCGTCAATGTATACAAAGTCGTATCTCAAGTCAAAGGCAGTGTTCGTCGTGGAAGCTGAGCGGTTGAATCTCTGATCTGCGGGAACATTTGGGCAATCGTTTTGCGTACACTGCCCTCAAGGTGTTAATATTTTACATACAACAGGCGTTTTTACCCTGTACCTCGCTAGAGACAGCCCAGGTGATAGGTGCACCTGTGTCGAAAATACCCGTAAACTTTTGAGGAGGGGTGCCTACGTATTAAAGTTAACATCCTTCAGCATACATTTGAGTCGAGCTTTATTAGCACATACCCATAGAAAATTTAGCTGTAGGCTGATCGTTTCATTGCAAAAGAGTTTTAATAATGAAATGTTTCGATTGTGGCAAACTTGGCAAACAAGTCTGCATATGCCTACCACACCGCCGATGAATGACAATGGCACGCTGGGAGGCTTTCCCCCTTCTTGCACTGGTGGTGCTGGGAACAACATGTCTTTGATATCTATTGGAACTAAGCCATCCGCGGTTACTATCTGCAACGTTGCCAAAAGGACAAGGGGACTGATCGATCGCATTTCGTATATTATCTCGGTGAAGAAGCAAGTAAGGATTCAAAATATTCTATTCCTTTTATACGAAAATATTCTGCTTCCCAAAAGATCGCCAAGCAAGGAGTGCCAAGGGAGTAGCAACAACAAGCGGAGTTGCAGACAATGCTCCCTGCCTCGCTAACTACTATGTTGTAAAACGATCTTGTCATCATATTTATGTGCATCTTGATGCGAGAAATAGCGCAATCATTCAATACAGTATCATATTTGTACAAGACAATTTTATGTTACACGTTTGACCTGCGATGCTTTCATGAACAAGGATGGTAGATGTACATATACAGTGATTACTAGTTTACATGGGAAAAAGTGTGTGAGATTCGATTTGTACACAAGTTTCAAGGGAGGTTAAACGCATCGCTTCCTGTCATCCAAGTACTGTGACTCCTACTCCTATTTACTGTCCTCCAACTATTGCGCGAAATACATCACGCCACGCACGACACACGTGCAGAGGCATTTAACTATGGATTTCTGCAAGTTGAATACTTAAGTATTCATGAATAATTTAGGGTATCAAAAGCTGTTCCTCGTCTGCTTTGGCTGTAACACAGGACTTGGAACTTGCAGCGACGTGCATTCCATCGAGCGCGAGTACTCATTGTATCCGAAGTCCAGCTCGCAGACGGATGATCGAGAATAGCAACCTTCGTAGCTGAGCGTTCGCTCGCTTGCTGAAGCTTCAAGCCAGGAGGACGAATCGAGAAACGATGGCGATTCACGAATAATAGGAGGCCGCGTGCTCGTCGTTCTCGTTGTTTCCCACATGGGAGGCCGCGACGCTGAAGTCGCGCTGTACGGGGTAGATGGATGCGTATTTGAAGCACACTTGTAGCAAACTCCCGTTAATGGTGTATTAAATCCATACTCTATTCTGTCGTCATCATCGTGATGGTGGGACGACCTGCGTCCGTTGACCATATCTTGGAATTCTGCTAGTGATTGCGTGAATTCAACGTCGTAGCCGATGAGAATGGCAAATGTCAAGTTCAGAATCGGCCATACTACCATGAGCTCCTGCGATTCATATCTCTGGAATAGCATATTAGACGTAGAATCAAGTTTAGATATCTATGACAACGGATACTTACAACGATGATCAGCACCCCTGAACATAAATTGATAAGCGTAAGAACCGAAGTACGCAATATGTTCTGCACAACAATCGTGATATACAGAGCTCGGTTGCCTTCTGTCTGTGTTATTTGCAATTTTCGAATATGCCGAAGTAGAATGTAACTGATAACGACAGTGACGTATACATCGATGGCTGTGTCGTAAAACGTGTACACCGGTCCCCACTATCATTTACAATTTAGAAGGACGTCGTACATATACTGATAAACGATCATACTTACGAAAAATACAGCCTTGTAAAGACAGGTTTCGTATTGGGACATGCCATATTGCAATAATCCCACATCGACAGCACCTACAGCGAAGCGACCCACGAGTAGCAAAATATGGAGAATTCTGGCTTTCTTTCGGTATGAATGTGATATGACGGCGCGTGTCCGCATTAACAGCACAGCTGCGCCTAGTAACATGCCAATGTGATAGAACGAGTCTCCTGCTCGCGTGATTGCGGTGCAAGCGTGGCGAATGCTAGTATATATCAACGAAGTTAGAACAGGAACCAAATAACGTAACAATGGGCTGCAGAAAAGACTTACCCACGCTCGAGGGTTATGAACAGGATGGATTTAACAAGGAAAGCTAGACCAAGTGCTGCCTTTACAATTCGAACCTTGGTATTCTGCCTGTCTATCCTTCCGAGGACACAGCGTAGAAATAGCTCGCTGCCCATGTAGGCAAGAGCGCTGTAGAATCCAAAAACGGCTGTCTGGTATCTCGGTACTACAACTGGGTTTTCATGATCTGGCTCCATATGTCGAGGACAGAACAAAGAAGGGTCAACAGCGGATACAATCCAAGGAAGAAGAAAAAGAGTTGATGATACAAGTGCAACACCAATTGTACTGCTGTTTCCGCGGGCTGAATCTTTCCCGGATGTTTCACTCCAAACCCTCATCCAGAAACACTCTATTTAGAAATCAGAAAGTACTAGACAAAAAATGCGCATTATGTGGTTAATTGTTGCTCCGACGACCATGGAAAAAAAAACATTACGTGGACAATCCTGCTTGCATTCCATAGGCTATGTAGCCGATCATTCGCAGACAAGATAATGTGTTGAGAGATTTAGATAGGGCATGTAGCAGATTACCCACGGAAATATATGATGATAGATAGATACTGTCTACTTTCGAAGATTTCGTCGGATCCTAGCATCGTGAGTGCAAGTTTACTAGAGATGTAATTCTATCATCATTTAGGCGTTGGAATTTGATCTACTAAGTCAAGTCAAACATGTTTTATACGTAGATGAGGTTTATTTGATAAGATTGACAAAGCTACACGTCTAGATAATTCTCGTAGTTATGCATAAACCTGCAATCAGAAGAAATGTTTCTGCTGGGAATCCGTATTTTCCATGCATCTTTATAATATTTGACAGAAGTTAAACTACAAAGATAGCAATACGATCAGGAGTAAATAAGATGCACGGGAAAGAACCGAAGAAGGGAGGATATGTCTTTTAGTACACTATTTGTATCCGATTGACTAATCATTCATATTATTTACGCAAAAAGCGTTCCCGGGATTCATCGGGAACCTCCCACGCACCTAAGATATAGTGGTATGATAAATACCTTTGACATATACAAGGACAGTAGGAAGACTCACCGTTTGACTGGTGGTGGGGGTGATTCGAAAAAATCCAGGGCTTACCCTCGAAGCCGGCTTGTGGTGGAAGAGCTGCCCATCGATATTGGGCGTTTTGATCTTGAAGCAACTCACCGTAGACGACAAGCAAGAGTAATGTTAAGCAAAAATGTGGTAAGCAAATGCACCACGCGCCAAGACAGAGGCTACTAGGGGACAGCTATAACAAGTAGAGTGAATTTCAGTAATCCCAATAAGTAAACATACAGAAAACTTACCGGGATGCAATGAAAAGCGAATCAGAGCCAAAGGACGGCAAACACAAAAGCTTCATTTTTTTATATATTTTGTCTATGTACTGATGATCATATGCTCTCACGTAATATGATTTCAGTGATATACAGTAGTCATTACATCTGAAGGCCGTCTGCGAAGTGTCGTACCTCAACCTGGCAGGGAGCTTATCAGTAAAACATGCAACGTGATCAGAGTCTTCTCTATAGAGAAATATGCAGCACGCTTATGCATCCAAGCTAACACCATTGAATTGTACATTTGCACATAAAGCCAGCTTGTAATAACGGTATGCATGGAGTATGAAGAAGGTAAGTACTTCAGATGGGCAAGCATGGGTCTGATGTAAACGATGTTGACAGTCTCTGGATGCATAAGAAAAAAGAAAGAAAAAGCAGGATAATGCCTGTCATGACTGTATCGAACTTCTTTCAGGCTAATGTCATCATTGATGCTCTTTCATTATCGGTGGGTCATGCAGCAATGGAAAAAAATGTAGCTTTTATACAGCGATATCCATTCTAATATACTGATACGATGCGAAAAAGCCGATACGCATTTCTGCTCTTCGATGGAGTTTATAGTGACTAGAAAAGTGATGTTCACTTTCGCAGTTTGGCAGGCAGGATAGACACCAATCTTTGTGAAGAACTCGACTTTGGAAATCTTCGGATATTTAGCATCGTATATGCACTATGTTCAGACCTAACCGATAACCAGCAGCGAGGTAGATAGGAGCATAGTTGTGAAAGCAAACTCTTTGAGTGGAAAACAGACTACATTGAATGAACAGCTAAATGTATCTGTCATTTAGGGGAAACATGCCTGTACTATATCGGAATGAGTAATGGAATGTATATATGAGGATTTAAAATGTTCATTTATGGATTAAGGGTTTGTATTCCTAAAATCTCCAGTGTCTTTGCCCACGATATTCTGCAAATAAAGAGGTAAATAAAGCAACATGTGTATTTTCGAAATCATTGGTGTCTGTGCGCGACGCAAGGGCGCCAGGATTTCTCGCACTTTGATCTAGCATAGAGTTGACATTGGTGAATTAAGCTTTTGTATCCTTCAAAAGACTGAGGAATGTTTCGTGCAGTATAACCAGGAACTTTGGTCCATGACACTAGGCCGTTGGTGTGTGAAGATATCAAATAGAATAGAGAAATATAACAGCTTAAGAGTGTATTCTCGCAAGCGCAGGTCTGAATAAACCGGGAATCCGACAGCGCTTACTTGCAATAGCGAAGCGGTAGCAAAACCGCCGGAGAATGGAGGTTTATGAAGGCCAAGCAAGGTTATCATCTATTGTGGATTTCACGGCAAACCTTTTCGCTTACGGGGTATGAGCGCAGCGAGCCAACTGCGGGGAGCGCGGCGACCGCTAAAGCACTTGTACATGATTAAATAAATAACACGATGCAGTAATTGAAAGCTGGTTTAACAATAAAAATTACATTCAATCAACACTTTACAAGAACGTACACCTGATAAGCACACTTGGTACTTGCAGGAAGATTCCATGAAAGGGAGCTCTGAGCATTTCACTATTATAACTATGCTCAATGAGCTACTTGAGGCGTGAAATCGTTGGATCTCCGCAGTTACGAGATTGTGTGGGAGGGACGCGTAAGTCAGGCAGTCTGCTTTATTTTCAACTCAATACCTCGTTATGGACTACGCAATCGCGAATCCCTCTGAATATTATTCATCGGCTCCTATGGATCATCGCTTTGAACCATACGACGATAATGGAGGGTAGGCTTCGTTGGAAAATGCACCGTGAACCTGGAACTGACAATTTGGCGACAACCAGAACAAGTTTGGCCATTGCCGGCAAGGACTTTTGCGTCGTTGCTTCTGATACTCGACAAAGCACTGGTTACAATATCAACTCACGATATGCACCTAAAGCTTACACACTTGCTGACAATGCCGTAATTGCAATGAATGGATTCCACGCCGATGGATTAACGCTCAAGAAAGTACTCGACCAGCGACTCAAGGTGGGTTAACAATACACAGTTCTGCAGTGATGGATGAAAGATTTAGTTGTAACAAACGTTGTTAGTGGTACAAATTCTCTCACGACAAGGACATGTCCTGCACTGCACTTGCACAGATGCTCTCTATCACCCTTTACCAGCGACGATTCTTCCCATACTATAGTTTCTGCTGTCTCGGCGGTGTAGATGATAAAGGTAGAATGGCTTTGAGTTTTATGCTGGGAGGGAAATAGGTTTACCTGACGGGTGATAATTAGGTGAAGGAGCTGTATACTGCTACGATGCCATTGGTTCATACGAACGCGAAGCTTACCGAGCGAACGGATCAGCTGCTGCTTTAATCCAGCCTTTCTTGGACAACCAAGTTGGACGTAAAAACATGCAAGGCGTGTCTTATGCACCGCTGGAACTCGACACCGTCATCAGAATTGTCAAGGATGCATTCACCTCAGCAACAGAACGTGACATTTATACCGGTGATTGTCTGCAAATCTTTATCATTCGAAAGGGCCAGCCTGTAGAAGTGCAGCATTATCCATTGAAGAGAGATTAAACGCAACTATTTTGCATACGATTGTATAAGGACAAAATTCTGAAGAATGTTGTACAAGTAGAGGAGAAGGGAATGGAAAAGGAGGATGGGGGAGCTAGGAACGTCGTGTCGGCCGAAGTTCGAAAAAGCTACCATGTTGATTTGCCCAGGCGATACATAGCCGCTCTTGCTCCTCGCACAATGTGAGCAGCACTCGTTTCCTACAAAGCGTAGCAACTGTGGCCCAGTCATTGATCAAGTGGCATTCTCGCATTTCAAAGACTGATAAATTAGGGCAATATTGAGCATATGCCCTGAGTGTGGCGTTTGTCAACTTTTGGCAATTATTGACGGATACCCGTTCCAAATGCCGGTGCCTGGTTTTAGCAAGAAGGATCATACACTCGTCGTCGATATCGCAACCGGCCAATCCCAGTACGTTGACTTTAGTGTTCAAGGCGACGAGCCGTATAGAAGCTGAGGTAATCCGTTCCCTGTCACGGACTCGTCCGACGTTCAGATGACAAAGTTGTGTGCATCGCGTGGCAACGAGGGAGATGGATCTATCCGATATGAGGCCGCATGCACGCAGGTCCAGGTGCTGCAACCCGGGACAGTGCTCTGCAACGCGGATAACTATTTCGTCAGTGATCCTGTGGCATCCAGCAAGTGATAGATGGGTCAGGCGGCCATGCAAAACAAAAGGTGTGATAGCATAGTCTTCCAGGTGGTCACATATGTACAAATCCAGTTTTTCAAGGTGTGTTGCTTGGTGCCCGATGCATACCAAGGGCGCATTCACCGATTCTTTTTTCAGTTTCCGGAGCGTCAGGGACCGCATTACTCGTCGATAATAATTGACAAAATGGGATGCTGACGATGGTGGCAACGGTTGGCACTTTGCTGCTGCTACTAACGATGATGATGATGATGATGATGATGAAGAGGATAACAGTGCTAACGGATCCTGCTGCTCGAATGCAAGTACTGACAAATCACTACCGAGCGGGACAGGTCTCCTCGAATACGATGGTCCATTGGGTTCTGAATGTGACGCAAATAGTCCGTCGAGGAAACTGGGAAGAAGAAGAAGAGGACTCGGTCTATATGTAATGGATCTTTTGAATGCTGAGCAGTAGGCAAACTTGAGAAATGCAGCGTAGTCTGTTTTCGTGTCTTGGAATGCAATGTCGCGCCAAAGAATCGTTGCAGCGCAATCATGCCACAGTCGATTGACCAAGAGACAATTCCTTACGTCAGAGTAAGAATGCCTGTCCTGTTTTGAAAAGATTTCGCTGATGATTAGGCTGACGATCTCGGGTAGGCATATCGCTAGATGCGGCTGATACTTTGCATCCTCGGGCTGTTTCTTTGGCAACATCCGCTTGAACATCGTTACTGTTGTTGTCGATTAAAAAAGATATAGATTAAGTTGGGGTTTACGATAAATAGGGAAAAGGAAAGGAAGTGCGAAAGAGTGTTTCATTTCTTCAAGAACGTAATCTCTTTTTTCTTCTGCATTCTTGGAAGTATTGTCATCATTTGTCGAATGCTCCCTTTTTTTACAATAAATATCCAAAACAAACGGTCTTTTGCGCAAATGTATAGGTTTCCTCGGTATATCTCTGTTCGCTACATACACTTAAGAACTGTGTATGATATACAGTATGCAAATCCATACATTGCACGTTGCAAGTAATGGACTGCTTTAGAGTATACAATATCAACATTTTTAGCTATTTGGGCAATGGAATTGATTTCGGTCCCTCATGACTATCCAACGTGCGATCACGGGCTCACTTGTTGAGGTCCCAATAAAAGTCAACTAGCCACCCAATACGTGATCAGGTCACTGTCAAAACAAAAAGGATAATTAAGCTGTCTCAGCATATTACTTTCCAAGGTACATGTGCGCAGACTGAGAACAGACATGTTTATATTCACGGGTTTATTACATGTATACTGTCCGTCGATGAGTGCTGATATCCAATTTATTCCATGACAGTCGTAGAGATAATATGAATAGCAAACATTGTAGTCAGAGACAGCATCTGATCAAGACGATGTTGCAAGATGGTTCACTCTGTAGAGCACGCATTCATTAAATATCAAGTAAATTACTTTCAGAATTTATAGAAGCCTCGAAGTATAGAGCATATGGTTCTCCTTTTAATACATTTCCTAATTCCTACGCGCTAGGCGAGAACAACTTTATTGTCATGCCTAGCATCACTTGTGCGCCAAAGAAAGACAACATTCTCCAATCAATAAATGGCCTCGCTTAGTTCAGTTATTTACAAAACAAATTCTAATTTACATTGGATGATGAGTATTACAGAATACTGTTGCTGTTTATTGACAAATACATACTGTGTGCTAGTATAGCAAAGTATTGAACAGTTCCTATCATAATTTGCACAAACGTTCATACATTCATTGTTTCATCTGCTAATAAGCACTTGCTCCTAACAGACAGCAGCCTCCCAAGAACATTCCCGTGCAGGCACAGCAAAATACATGACCTGATTGGCTGGATGCCTCAGGCGCAAATGTCCAATGATAATCTAGCATGGGTACATGCGATGCCACCTTTTCGCTTATTTAGAGCTTCCTTCCCGTTCTTTCTTTTCTTCCTTCATGGAAGCCAACAAGAAGAACCAGATATCTCCAGTATCGTCACCTTCTTCACAGGCACCACCTCCATCTTCTTCTACGTCCACTGCTGCTGGCACATCCGCGACAACTTTGGCAACACATAGCTCTCCGCCGTCAGCTGCTGCTGGATTTCATTTGTACTCTTCTTCACCGCCTCCAACATACTACTGGCATCTTTCACCTCCACTGCAACCCAAGACATCAACGTCATCAGATGATCGCATACTGTCATCCGCCCAGGAAAGGGAGCAACAGCGCCGGTTATCACACAGCTCTATTGAAAAACGGCGAAGAGAAAAGATCAATGATAAGATCCAGCAACTAAAGTTACTTATACCCGAGTGTAATCCATGCCCAGATCGAGACCCGATTGCAGCCCCGTCTTTTCATCAACCTTTGCATAAACTCAACATCCTCCAAGCAGCTATCGACTACATCGAGCACTTGCATCGCGTCCTGGTTGATGCAGCCGAGAATCCTGATGAGGAGCGCGATGCCGAAGCTACAGCGTTGCTGCAGAGTCCAAAGGTTACCAAAGTGATTGAGCACGCATACAAAACTTTAAAGGTAGAAAAGACAAATTCATAGGCGTTTGTTGCATTATCTTGCTTTCCAGAAAGAAAAAAAAAAAAAGAGGGAAACGATACTCTCAAATCTAAAAAATGAATACGTAAACATCGTTGAAACAAAAGACAATACATGCTCTTTCTAGACAGTTTTCGTTCGTTAATGGAAATCGTCGCAAAACGAGTGAATTTTTAATCCGTATAGAGTTTGTGATATCCTTATGATAAGATTGTACTGCTCGAAGACAACCGAAGGGTTCTCATCGACGTACTCTAGAATGACCTTCTTATGCTCTTCACCAAGGATACGCGGACGAACATTCTTCTTACGCTTCGCGAATATGCTATCCGGATTCACCTCATACTGTTTGGCCCATGTTTTAGCTGTACGGACATGGATAGCTAACTGTTTTGCGGCAGCTGAAGCACTCTGAACTTTCTCAAACATCAGTTTGAAGAATCTAACTTTGTCCTGATCCGTGTAGAGCGTGTACACTCGCTTGATCGACGCTTCTTTCATGCGGACGACCATATCCTTCTGTCTGCATGGCATCTGATTGGCCACCGCTCTCGCGAGGTCGATTACGCAAATACTGCGTGTATGAACTTAGCGTTTCAAGAGCATACTGCTTTTCGTCGACGGCGGAGTCCATGGGCTCAGGTCTGCCGTACTCATCGACAGCATTGCCTTGCCCATCTTCATAAAAAAACTGGATACTCATCTTGTAATTTGACATTTCAATCATACGATGTGGCAGGAAGGAGGGAAGCTGGGCTAACAATGTTTACATGCTTTATATACTCTTGGAAGATGCGACATCTGACTTGTCAGCGCTGCGAAATCTATTTTTGGGAAATGCCGTTTTCATCGCTTTGAATATTCGAGGACAGATCAAGGATCTTGATATGGACGATAATCATATGACGATTTCCACTGCTGAAAGGATGAAATCCGTCGGTGGAGACGCTAAAATGAATAATTTCATGGTCCATGCTATTCTTCGTCTAATATATGCTGTGTGCTTCCCCATCAATCACGTCTTGCTTCATTGCTGCATTTGGAGCTTGCCAGGACGCCAAGTTTTCTCTGTTATTGTCACCATCTTAAATCAGGGCAAGCTGCTTCGCTATAGGAAGGTACATCATTCATCGTTCAGCTGAAGTGATGAGTTCCTTTCGTAGCGGGAAAGCCCACAGAAAGTACAGCTCTTTTCTGGATCGCCGCGCTCGGTCTTAAATAGCATGCAGCCGTTAGGACACATATCATATAGGATCGGCTGAACGGGATACTTCTTCAAGAACTCTTTTTTTCTGCTTGTTAATACTCATAAGTACATGTTATCTACAACGCAAAGTAGCAATTCGTTTAGTTTACCTGAAATAATCTGTCAAACCAAGTCGCGTTCCAGTTTCATGGATGATTTATAGGAATATGGAGACCACGAGATGCCGTATCAAACAAAAATTCATATGGTGACAAAACTAATGCTTGATGGTCTTTGGTCCTATAGGCATACAGGGTACTTGAAATGTAACATTGCCGTAATCGAGATGTATTGTTCATCAACTTCTTGAGCGCCGTCATAAGTGTACCGCTGAGCCTTTCAGCCATACCATTTGTCTCGGGATGATATGGCGAAGTTAGATGATGTCGCGCTGTCAGTAATTCGCATAGCTGCTGGAAGAACCGGTTGTCATACTGAGAACCACCATCACTCGCGAAAACTTTGGGAGATCCGAATACAGTGCACTAATGATTTCTTCGTGCACAAAATCCGGGGTGCTTTCGGCGTCAACCACCTTCACTGCCTTGACAAACTGCTATCGAGTATATTGTCCCATTGCAACCAGGATATAACAATTACACATGTTACTTGCTGGATCAACGATGCTTCTTATGTCGCAAGATTAAAATCCCAGCGTCTAGCTTGACATTGATTTCTGGGAGTCGGTGGAATACTCGTTGCAAATTCCTCAAAAGAACCTGAAGACACTGTAAGATCGTCAATATAGGTCGCCATAGATTCTGGTATAAACCTCTCCATTGCGATAAATATGGCTCTAGCAAAAGCTGTTGGGCCATTTTTGATGCCAAATGGCATCACCTTGTATGAGTAACAACACCATGGAGCGCAATGGTCAGCTTGTCCAGTGAATCCCCCGCTACCCGTACTTGATGATAACCTTTAGCAGATCTAATGTCGAAAGAATTCGTCCGTTCCTCAAAGTGTCCAACACATCAACTAGTTGTGGGATTGACCACGGATCGGAAACCGTCACTTTGTTCAAAGTTTGGAGGTTTGTAACTAGCCACTTATCGCTGGTCTTCTTCACGAAGAAACACGAAACGACTATCCGACCAGTGTGCCTTGGCCACTCGTCAGCTCTAATATGCCTTGTTTTACCATTTTTCGTCATCTCTCCAAGGGTCAACTCTCGTTCCGAGTATGACATCCAAGCATTTGGTCAACTTTTGATTGGTTGAGCCCCACCAGTATTGACATGCAGTTTCATTAATGACATACCGAAAAGATCCAGGTTCCGAAACAGTAACTTTTTCAATGCTCTGATAGAGTAGTTTTGATCGACTTTTCTAGTAAGACTTGAATTTCGGTAACATGCTCGGCCTTTGCATCCTCCGGCCATCGAAGAATATGTTCAAGCCGCTCATGTCGTGTAGTGTATGACGTATGGATGCAGGAGGCGTGACTCCTGTCTCCCTAAAAATCTCGAAAACCATCCAGGAATACAGTAGTCATTCTGTAGGTTTACTTAGTTTTCCAGGCGTGCTATGATTATCCACTTTGCGTTTTCCGCTAGAAGGCATCACTTATTATACGACGACAATTAGATATGGGCTCTTTCGTATAAGTAATTAATGGACAAGGCCGTATTAAAAGATTCCGGGTTTCAAGTAAAAGGTTTACGAGTACTGTCTTCTTTGTAAGTGAGGGGGGAAAGAGAGGCTGTCTTCATTTGAGTGGGAAAAGCGATTTCTTTTCACAGAAAATGTTGGGGACCACAACAGCGCGCCTCGGAGAAACATTGGCGACCGGTCACGGTGCTGCTCTCTAGAGGAGCGGATTGGAAATTTACAGAGCTCCTTTTTTGTTACTCAAGTCATGTCATCTTGGTGTGAGTAATCTCTAGTCGACGATGCCCGCAACTATCATACTCACTGTGCATGTCTAGTTTCGCAATTATCCAGTACAGTCTCGAACGTCACCGGTATCGGGCAGCAAGTCTCTGAGGTCCGCACTGTTGCTGACTCGGTCAAGGACGGCCAATACTACCGTGCTTTGGACGAGCACGATTTGGACTGGACTCTGGCCTCGGGCTCTTCCACAGAAAACCAAGTATTCTACGTGACAACCAAGTCTGGAGGCTTTGCGTTTGTGCAATTAATTCATTCTAATATTGGGTGAGTTAAAGCAGAAAAATATGGCAGAGTGCAAGGGAATGACAGAACACTGAACCCCATATAGCATCTGGAACCCGACTATTTCTTTCACGTGCCGTTTCTACGATCCCAACACCAACACCAATGCATTCAAAAACATCAACCAAGCATACAAGTTTGACCTCTCTCCCGACCGTCGATCAGTCAAGACAGAATTCTTCAACATTACATTGGACGAAGAACAGAAGACATACAAGGTGCAGATTACCCACCCAGAAGTCGTTGTTTCCCTGGATTTTACGCGTGTCGATCGTGGTTTCAAGGTCGGTGAAGGCAAGACGTATCTCGGCGGCGGTGATCAAAGCTCGGCAGCTGGCTTTGTCTCTCACAAATTCTGGCCAAGAGCTGTTGCCAAGGGAACCTTCATCATCGACAAGGTGCTTCATGAAGTCGAAGGCAATGGCATGTTCATCCATGCCATCCAAGGCATGCAGCCACAGCTCATTGCATCCAACTGGAACTTTGTTGACTTCCAAGCACCAAATGCTGCTCTTTCCATGATGCAATTCCAAACCACCAAGCAATACGGTGCCATTAATATCAATCAGGGATCTATCGTTCTCAACGAAAAGCTCATCAGTGTCTCTGTTGAAAACACGGTTGAATTGCTCGATCTTCAGAAGGATCCTGACACCGATTATGACATTCCTCAGCACATCAAATTGACGTGGAAGGGCAAGACAATCAAGGAAGAAGGCAGCCAAGAGGAGCCCAAGGATGTGACTGTAACCATGACTGTCGCCGTCAAGAATCTCGTTGACAAGATCGACGTCTTGAACGAAATTCCTTGGTTCCTCAAAAAGCTTGTCCAGACGTTTGTTGTCAAGCCTTACATTTATCAATGGCTCGATACTGCTACGGCTGAAATTGTAGTTGGCGAAGAAAAGGTCCAAGTCGAAGGCAGATGCTTCCAAGAACTTGTTTTTGTATCCGGTTTCTAAGACTATTTCTTCTTCTTCTTTCATCTCTACTTATTCTTTAATGTCGCCTAGTTAGTAATTCTTGTACAATACCCTTTGGAAAGTCAATGGTGTAGACTTTATTTCATGCTTGGCCCTTTAACTATTATGAGTAACCTCTCTCTCAATGGAAATATATACATAATCGCATACTTTGAACTGCATTTTCTATGGAGGATGTGTTTACTAATACGTCTGAGCTATCGTTACTTGTTAAAGGAAAATAATATCGAAGTGTCCCTTGCTGAATATATTCTGACACAATTCCTCACTTGCATGCAGCTTTCAGAAGCATGTGGATGCCTCGTGACTATTAGAGAAGTCAAACGTATTTCTGCGGATAGCAGTTGCATAGAGCGGGTGTAGACTTGGCCGCATTATTATAACTGAATGGACTGGAGGTAGAATATGCTGAATAAAGCCACATAGTTTATACCCATCGATGGTCAAACATTTCTTATGGATGAATATATGAATAGTGACATAAAGTGTCATTTCCTGAAAGAGAGTGCACGTTGCGTCCGACTGGTGGGAGGAGTTAGCCAGCTTCCTTTTCTATACCCTTCTCCACCCCCAGTCTGTATTTCTCTTGGATCTCGCACACCATGGACCTCAGCTCCTTCTATTGTCATCAAGAGGAATCATGGGCTGACTTGATGGATGAAGAGGATGACGATCGCGAGGAAACTCGCGCGCAGACGAAATCAGTTGCCGTGGATACCAAACTGGCGGCTTCCACGACGACGAAACCGGAGCCGTCGTCTAGAAAGCCAGAACCAGTCGAACAACCACCAAAGAAAGAGGAACCGCAACCTGAGCCTGAAGCGCGTCCTCTAAGTATCCTCGAGATTGTCAGGCTATCAAGAGGAAGCAAAGGACCAACAGGGAATATATTTCTCGAGAACGTGCAGCAACCGAAACAACCAGCGCGATCAGAGAAACATAATCAGCGACGGTCTGCGGATATCAATGAGCTAGACTCTTGGAGACGCAGCACTCCGTTCCCAGGACGAGAGGATCGCGCACGAGAGAACAATGAAAATGTAAAGCAATGGCATAGTTATGCCGAGGTTTTGCAAAAGGAATATGCTATACAGCAAGAGGAGGCGAAGCGTGAATTTCTACGTCGCACAGCTGGCCAATCACCACCTGCACCATCACCTGAGGACACGCGACCTGATACCACTGACGGTGACAAACCATTAGAATCAGTAAAGGATACTCGAATGAACGGGAAAATGGTTGAGGCAGTTGTTTCAAATCATTATACAACGCGCGAGGAAACCATGACAACTCCAGCGCTTGCCGATACCATAGGTACATCGATTGAAAAGGCAGCGCAGCAAATCGAGCAACTATCACTGAAAGAGCATGAATCAGCTATAAGCGAGGATCTTGCTCCAGAACAGTCTACATCGCCTCCTCCGACGGAAATGGGAGACAACCAACCTAAGACTGCATCCGCGACTGCAAAGGTAGTAGTAGAAAAAGAAGAAAAAGAACAGGAGGAAAATGAGCAGAGATATCAAGATGTTCCAAAAATCTTTGCTCAAGCCGAATTGAACGAACAGCTTGTGCCATCAGAGGTATCAGTACCAGCCAGCGCTCCTGTGCGACCTCCAACGCCGCCTCCAGTCCCAGATCGAGCCGATGCATGGCAAGCTTTCGCGCAACAACATCAGAAACAGAGCTTGACCCCATCTTTACATGAAATGTCGCGAGATATCAGTGGAGGACCACTTCAAGAAGCTCAGAATGAGCCATTACATAGCATAGATGTTAATCAATCCGAGGAATTGGAACGAGAAGAAGGTAGAAAGGGAGAAGAAGGTCATTCTCAGGAAATTCAGCAAGAAATAGAGACATCTGAATTGGAGGAGATGCACGATGCCATCGTCGCAGATCAACCTATTACCACTGACGACTTTCAACAATTGACGACCGAGGATGCTACTGATTTTATTACTGCTACTACTTCCACTTCTAACGCCGCGGCTGAAATTCCTAAGCAGCCAGAACCTGTTCCAGATACAACGGATCGATGGAGGGCGTTTGCCTTGGAAGCGTCAAAAGCCACGAATAACTTTAATGCATCGACATCCTCACTATCATCATCATCAGCTTTTAAGGAATCATCTATTCCTATATTGCCTCAAGAGTCTGCTCAAAAATCCGACCAACCGGCACCCAGAATTTCGGCACAGGTGTCCGATGACAACGATGACTCTTGGAAGGCTGCTGCGTCCTGGGATATGTCTGCTCCGGTGGCCGAAGAAGCAACACCAATATCTAGCGACAGCAGCGCAATCGATACCTTGGGTGGCAAATCTAATGGTCGCACTACAACGTCGCAGACATTGATGACAAGTCCATCGACTAATATTGATGATGAATCGTGGAAGGCGGCAGCCGCATCGTGGAACAACACTCAATCGCAGTATAGTAATGCTACTGCTATGCAGATATCAACTGATTCCTGGCCAACAGCTTCGTGGAATGCAGCTCCACAAACAAACGGCTCAACGTTGGTAACACCTACTATTACTAACACTGATAATTCCTGGAAAGCGGCAAACACTCGATCGTGGAATATCAGCGACAGTACTTCCAAATTATCAGAAGATGCTGACAACTCTTGGCGAGCAGCAGCTGCAGTGTCGTGGGATACCAAGCAGCAGAGTCGTTCGACGATACAATTATCGAACGATTCTGACGATTCTTGGAAAGCGGCCGCTTCCTGGCAAGATGCTCCTACTAATACAATTTTGCAACCTCAATTTACAAGTTTTGACACTACTAATAATGCAAATAGCGCCCGCGACGCGTGGCGAAAAGCTGCTGCCACGTGGGAAAACACTGTTACAAGTTCGCCATCGATTGCTGCATCTGACGCCGTCGACGCTAAACAGCGAACAAATGTCGGCGACAGGACGCGAGCTCCAAGGCAAAAACGCCGACTCCAACTGCAAGCGTTTGTCAATAAAGAGTTACGGCAGGCCGGATTACTCTCTGGAAAGAAATAGAAAATATATACACTCGCCATCAAAGTAAATATAATACTAATTATCAATTTATATGCATTTTTGAACTTTGAACAGCTGTCAGAAATACCGGTTCTCATCTATTGAGAAACGGGTTTTCTAATCATAGCATCGCGGCTAGCACCAACGCCAATCCATTCGACTGTAAGAGCGAAAAAAAAATGAGTAAAAGTTATCTATGCTCGAATTGATCGTCAGATGCCTTACCTGGAACACCGCTTTCACGTTCAATGAGCTCGATGTATTTTCTTGCGTTTTCCGGAAGTTCTTCCCAGGTTTTGCAGCGAGAGATGTCGGTTTGCCAGCCGGGTACTTCTACGTATTGGACCTCTGCCTTGTCCAAGACAGACAAGTCAGCAGGGAAGGTTTCGAGAGGCTTGCCATCGACCAAGTAGGCTGTGGCAACCTTGATGACAGGCAATTGGTCCAAGATATCGAGCTTGGTGATGTTAAGACTAGTGTAGCCATTGATCATGCAGGAATACTTGACAACAACCAAATCGAGCCAGCCGCATCTTCGCTTTCGTCCGGTAGTGACTCCGAACTCGAAACCAACACGCTGGAGATACTCGCCAGTTTCCTGATCAAACACGATTGTCAGCCTTTCAGGGGTATTTTTAAAACAGCTATCCAACTTACATTGAGCTGCTCGGTAGGGAACGGACCGCCACCGACGCGGGTAGTATATGCCTTGACGACACCAATGATCTTCTTAATGCTGGTAGGCGGCACACCAAGACCGGTGCAGACGCCACCAACGGCAGTGTTAGAGGAAGTTACATAAGGATAGGTACCAAAGTCGATATCCAACATGAGGGCGTTTGCACCTTCGACGAGAACCTTCTTGCCGAGCTGGATTTGTTTGTGCAAGTAAGCGACACTGTCAACAACGTGGGGGCGCAAACGTTCAGCCAAGGCACGGTAGCGTTCCAATTCAGCTTCGACATCGTATTCGAAGTCGCCGTATCGCTTGTACTTGTTTTCGACCATTGTGCGGAACTTGGCAGCAAAATCTTCAAAGTTGTACAAGTGATGCACGCGGAGACCAGAGCGGGAAGCCTTGGAAGAGTAAGTCGGACCAATGCCCTTCTTTGTAGTACCGATGCTACCACGACCGAGTTCAACCTCGCGGAGACCGTCAATGATTTGATGCAAGTCAAAGACAAGATGAGCACGATCAGAGATGAAAAGACGGCCATCGCAGTTGAGGCCCTTGGATTCGAGCTTTTCAAGTTCTTCAAAGAACGATGGTAGGTGCACGACGACACCAGCACCAATTAAGGCAATGCACGAAGGGTTGATGAGACCTGTCAAAAAAAAAAAATTAACACGTCGGCGTCCGACTCGAGTGGATCGTCAACAAACCAGAAGGCAAAATGTGAAAGTCGTACTTGACATCGTTAACGACGATGGTGTGACCTGCATTGTTACCACCCTATTCTAACGTTTCAGCAAGTCTTGTTTCTCGATTTACAATCAGGTACTTTATACATGCCTGGCATCGAGCGCAAACATCAGCTTCTCCACAGAGAATGTCGGACAGTTTGCCTTTGCCCTCGTCACCCCATTGGGCGCCAAGAACGACGGTGAGACCTTGGTTGGATAAAAGCGACATTGTCAACCTTTGCGATACGGCGAGTTTTCGAAGAAGCCATTTTCGCCCAACAACCCACCCCGGCAGTGACTAAATTGAAAACTTTTCTTCCGACCAACCAATGGCGGTGACGCATCTTTGGGCCGATCTTCAAAACTATACATATTTTCCAGGTGGACAATTGCTACTTTGGAGCCAAGTTGCAAATCCTTTTGTAAAAAGTTCGTACGGCAACAATGGATTGAATGATGCTCTTATTCGCTTAAAATCGATGAATTGAATTCCCTACCTGTTCATATCTTTCGTTTTAGGCTGATAAATAGTGGTATCTATGATGCTATGGATTGACGATATCTTGTAGTTCAATCTTTCTTTACTGATTTTAGACATATCAAGCAAGCCAATGGCCTCTACGCATCTCTGGAACATCTTCAAAAGAAAGTGGCTTTCTCGTGGCTAGGTAGTCTAGAGTATACACACTACATAGCTAATTACATGTAGTATGATTTCTTTGAATTAGGGAGAAGTTTTCTACAATAACTTGCTTCGTGGCAACCAATCTTCACATAAATTAAAAAAATTTTTTGAAATCTGTTATCATTGTCATTTATGAATCTATGATAACCTATCTCCACAAGAAGATTTACCTATGTATATTAGCAATGATCTTTTTTGCGCTAGATGACACATCTATAGTGCTGTTTTTGACACTATAATAGCAGTACATCGAATATAGCTCTACGGGTATTCAGTCCTTATTTATAGTTTTAGCATAGCATTTTTCGAGTGCAGTAAGTGGATGTCTGCAAATCAACAATCCGGGGGCGCTGTGTCCTTGTGACACAAGGCCGCAAAGAAAAGCGAGCGGGCGCTGGTATGGTGGCTTCACTTCTCTCCACCAACTTTTTTCTCCACATGCTTCGCAACACCAAGATCCTCGCTGGTTCCTCGCACCCAGAGCTGGCAAACCTCGTGAGCAAACGATTGGGTACTCCACTTGCCGATGCCACCCTTAAGAAATTCAGTAACAAAGAAACAAGCGTTGAAATCGGTACCGTACATTACCCGTTTAGCCTCTGCTGCCAAGCTCCTTGTCTCTTTCTGCCACTTTTTTACTGACAGTGAGGAAAATAAGGCGTTTCTGTCCGAGGCGAGGACGTATTTATCATCCAGTCCGGCTCCAATGAAATGAATGACAATATCATTGAACTTTGCATAATGATTCAAGCAGCTCGAATCGGGTCCGCCAAGCGAGTTACAGCTGTGCTACCGTATTTCCCATACTGCAAACAGAGCAAACGGAAAGGAAGAACGTGTATCACTGCAAAGTGTGAGTAAGCAAAGTTGAATTTTCGCTAGTTCGCTTCCATTTTTCTCTCCGCTTAACGAAGCTTGGGTAGTGGTTGCAAATATGCTTGCCGTCGCAGGCGTGGATCACATCATTGTAAGGATTTACGCACGCAATATGCTAAATCTTCCGCGAGTAAACAAATCTCTACTTGTGTCTTAGACAATGGATTTGCATGCATCGCAAATGCAAGGCTTCTTCCAGCGACCTGTTGATAATTTATACGCTGAACCCAGCATTGCAAAATGGATTACTCAAAATGTGCCCAACTGGCAACAGGCTGTTGTTGTAAGCAAAAACGCTGGAGGAGCCAAACGGTGAGAAAGAAGATGCGCTAGATTAAGCATAATGTGGCAATGACTGACCTCTGGTGCGATGCAGAGTGACGTCTTTGGCAGACGCATTGCGTTTAGATTTCGCTCTTATCCACAAGGATCGTGCACGTGCTGGTCCTCAGGGTCACAACCGCCCATATAGTGGCATGCCAAAAATGAACGGTACCGTTCGCCTATCCGAGGAAGACGAAGAATCAGTCGTAAACGGAGAAGGTTCCACAGCTAGCGACGATTTGATGATGGCTTCTATTTCATCGTTGAACGAAGCTGGCGTCAATGGAGATGTAATGAACACAGCTGTTTCGGTCGTTGCCAACCATGAAGGAGAGGAAAGCACTATTACATTGGTTGGAGATGTCAAGAACAAACCAGTCTTCCTGACGGTAAGTTCTGCAGCATGGTTTTCTAAAATGGAGCAAGTAGTCATTCGCGTTTATTGTAGGATGATATGGTTGATAACTGCAGAACTTTCTTGGATGCCGCCGAGCATCTCGTCAAGAAATGCGGCGCAGAGAAGGTGTACATCATTGCTACACACGGTGTACTGAGTGGCGATGCAGTCCAGCAAATTGAAAACTGTGAGAGCGTGTACAGGGTAAAACAATGCCGATTGCACTCTTTGCTTGTCAAACGATGCTTATCGGCTTTATTTTTAGCTCGTCGTCACAAACACCTTCCCGATCCCCAAAGAAAAGATCGAGCAATGCAGCAAGCTGTGTATCATCGATATTTCCTCGACTCTCGCTGAAGCTATTAGACGAACGGTAAGCGCAACCTGTCACTGTATTGTACGACGCAGATTGATTAACTTGGATTTTTAATCCACAGCACAATGGCGAGAGTGTCAGCTTCCTTTTCAACCATGCAGAGTGAGAATATTTATTCACTTTTCCTTTTGAATAACCTGGCATACTATTGTTTACACACCTTTCGTTTTTCCGTGAGAATATGTCATGAAAATTGGCGTTTCCCTGACAGAGCTATCAACCAATAGTTTAAAAGACGCGTTCTCTAACTGCCATAAGGACATCTGATAGTCTGATTCATCATTGGAGACAATGTCTACCTATTCAAAGTTTTCATAACGTTAGCAACCAAAGAGAGAATGAAGCAACGGAAGAAAGGAAAAACCAATTTCAGGGAGAATTGTTCTCCTTCTTTCCCAAATTTCCCAATTTGGGAGTCGAATTTTTTCTTCTTCCCTTTCTTTTCTTCCCTGCTGATAATCACCCATATGCAACGGTCATGAAATCGAAAAAGTCGTCGAAAACGGCCGACCGACATGGACATGAGGATTCGGCACGCAGCGGCGCATTCTCGTATCTACGAAGTCGATTATTTCACAGTGGCAGCGCTGCTTCTTCTTCTTCTTCTTCTTCTTCTTCTTCTTCTTCTTCTTCTCACGGCTACACCGACAACAGCGGCGGTGCAGCTCATCGACATGACAGCCGATCGATGGACATGACGCATTCATCAATCTCACGGACCACATTCAGCTCCTCTGATTCGACCCAACGACCGGTCTCCGTGTCTCAAGTCACCAGCTTGCGACGACGTAGCAGTATGGCCGTCACCAAAGAAGGCCTACTTTACAAAAAGGCCGATTTCAAAGCATTCCACAAAGCATCAAAGCGGGATCGAAGCTGGAAACTATATCGCGTAGTCTTACGCGGCCACAAACTATATTTATACAAAGTATCCCAGGATTCACCGCTTCAGTCATTCTCTTTATCTCCATCAGCCAGCAGTATCGCAAGTGCTCAGCGGAGGATACAAAATGTCGAGGAAATATTCAAGGACCCGTCATTACCAGTAGATTATATTTTCGGCGCGACTTTTACAGAGGCAGATCAAACTGTGTGTTTGTTGATCTTCAAGAATGATCTTGTCATTGGTATCACAACGCAGACTCAGGAACAATGGCGTGTGGATTGCAGAGTACGCTTACACCAACTCAAGATGGAGCAAGATGATCCCCTTATCATCAAACTCACACACGAGCGGCAGCAGCGCACTTTTGAATCTTCGTCCACGGAGATCACGACAGAGTGGGTTGATGCTTTCAAGGAAGCACAAAAATCCAGCATTGATCGTCGGACGAGGCTGTACGACGGTGCGCACGGACATCCTGATTTGGAAGTGCGCGACGGGAAAGTGCAGGCCGGGTCCATCGAAGCTCTGGTGCATGAGCTGTTGTACCAAACTGCCGACAAGCACAGCGATGAATACCTTCGCGCGTTTCTCCTAACATATTTCATGTTCACCACGAGCTCGCAAGTTTTGGAGATATTTAAACGATACATCAAAGTTAATGTCGTGCATACGCGACTCGTTCAGATATTTACAACCTGGTGCGAACATTTTGCCCAGGATGTCGTCGGTGATGTGGCAACTAAAATGATGGAAATACTGGACGAACTAATAGCAACAAACGAAATGGCATCCGAAGCACGGGCAACAAAGGAACTGGTGATCCAAACGGTCGAGAAAAACGGAGCAGTTGGCGAATTGACGAAAAGCGACAATGTAGCAACATGGGAAGGTTGTACCGTGGTGCAGCATATCAAATCGGCTGACGCTAAATATCAAAAGATTGATCTATCAAATGTACTTGCGTCTGGAATGGCACCAGGCTTATTTTTAAGGTTGGATCCTCGACAGTTTGCAGAGCAGATATATCTCTTCCATCTTGCTATGCATCGAAATCATTCAAAGGACTTGATGAGTTTGCTTTCATACGTTCCGAAGCCACAGCTGCCGCCTCAGATGCTCAATTCACTTGTATTTACGACGGCTGCACCGCATTTCATTTCGAGAATGATACGACACCATATACTAGTGCATTCGCAGCAACAAGATATTGCCAACGCGAACAGTGTCAAGGGAATACTGTCAAGAACGCGACTTATTGAACACTGGATTCAAGTCGGCAAGCACCTGCTCGATCTCGGTGACATGACCGGATGGTGTGCTGTTGCGAACGGGCTCTGCTCGCTTGGCATTATCCGTCTTAAAGAATCCTGGAAGGGAGTTGACCGTGATCTCGTGACACAAGTCGCGGGAGAATGGGTTAAACTCTTATCTAGCTATGGCTTTTTTCCGCAAGACGTCTGGATGGATGGTTGGGAGAAGGAATTGATCTGCGAAAAGTTTGCCCGCGTAATGTTTCGAGACGACCAAGTCTTCAAATCGCTTCCCTTTTTTGGTACGATTAGGCAAACTGTTGATCGCTTACGGAAACATGTTCCTCAGACCTGTAACGGGGATGCTATATACTTTCGAAAATTCTACGGTATATACCGTGCCGTGCAAGGCGGGCTGGAGAAATGCAAGGAACGTTACGGTAAAGTTGATTTGGCGAACGTCTCTTACACAGTAGTCGGCCCTTTGCAGGCGTTCTTTGAACGGTCGGTCACAGAAATAATATCTTTGCCACATGATTTCAAATATTTGCAAGAATGCTCTTTGCTTTGTGAACCTCGCGTGCTTGGGCAGAGTTTTGACCGTCATCGTCGCTTGGGGACTTTGCATGACACGAACGTTACACCTCCATCGTCATCGATACTCAAATTCCCGGATGTTTTGGAAGGTTACCATCTTTTCCAACAGGACATGCCGCATGATCTTTCGAAAAAGTCGAGCTTCAAGTCGGTAGACGATCACAGTTCATCGATTACAAAGACGACGCAGACACGTTCACCACGAGTGACAAGTCGCAAGATGTTTCGACGCAGGACATATAGTTTCCCACCTGGAGGAGCTGCTGTAACGAGCTCGGAAGCTATACATAACTCTAATGCATCGTATCCTAAAGGTTACCTTGATACCGTGCACAGCAAAACCTGGCTCGCATCTCTTGCTTCTCATCGACAGGGCTCAGTAACTGCAAAGGCGTTGTTAGATGCTGCTCACCAAAGAGACAAGGCATGGTTTTTGGTTGTTCAGGATGGTGCTCTGGTGCTCAAGGCGTCGACACTTCTCCAGTCTGATGATTCCGTTACTACCAAATCTGTGCACCCGAGTGTTTCGAGCGGCTTCTTGGCTCTGGCAGACAAGGGCAGCTCCGGTATCCGTTCAAGATCTGGGACCATTAGTACTAGCGATACCTTGCGAGTGCCTGAAGATAGCGAAAGTAACAAGTCAATGCCTGTTCTCGTTAACGTCAAAGCCGGTACCTTGGAAAAGCTGGTAGACGTACTCGTTGACGGTGTTTCTGTGTACAATCAAGATATGCGAGAACAATGGCATCTTTTGTTGAGTAGCGAGAATCGTGCTCAAAAGCAATATCTGACGATCGATGAGGAGGAGTTCGAGAGCGCTTTCTTTGTGACATATCGAAGTTTCTGCTCATGCCCACAGCTACTGGAGCTCCTCCGTGGCAAATTCACAGGCGCATTCGAGTCTGCAAAAGCACAGCAACAGCGTACAAGCACGTTGGAATCTGTCTTTGGAAAACCTGAACAGAACGAGCAGATTGATTGGAAAAAAGTAGCATCAACGCAGCTCAAGGTGTTAAATCTCATGATATACTGGGTAGAAGAGCATACATACGACTTTGTGGATGAGATACAGATACTGGAGCACGTTGCGCGGTTCTTACACGATGCTCAAATTTCGTTGGAGGAATGGCAACGAGAATTGAACAGCCAGCGACAAAACTGTGATTTAGAAATAGATAGCAAAGAAGTACAGCAATTAGGCGACGCAACCTCGAGACGGCTCCAAGAATTGCGAATACTTTTTATCCAGAAACTCCTATCGCCATGCTATGATTTCAAGGCCATTAAATACGAGACTGAATGTAGTCGCAAGGTGGATGAATTTTATCAGCTTTTGATTGCCGGATATCAGCAGCCATTCAAAGCAGCTATCCTACAGACCAATGGAGAGGATTCAGCGGCGTTCTCGTTAGCGCATAGCCCACCGTACGGAGTCGCCAGAATATCGCAATACTCTGCTAGGACGCTTTTGCGACAAGCCGATAGATGTGCGCGCACGCTGTTTGCATCGGTGACCCTTCAAGACTGGATCCAGACATTCGATGTTTTTGAAGCTCAATCGACAGACCTGTACGCTTGGTTACCTTCGCGCAATGCATCGCATATTCCTTCCCTATCCTCGGCCTTGTCGTCAGCCCGTGATGCTCCATCGGCACAGCAAACATCATACCATATATCTCCAGAAGATGTCGTGATTTCAGATATATTCACCGCCATTGAAGGAGCTCGGCGCTCCATGGTATCTCCAACAGCCTTTTCTGCAGATGATTTAATCTTGGCTCTACCAAGTTCTATCCAGTATCTTTATTGCATGCATTTTATCATTCGCAGTTGGGCCATACATGAAATCACAGTACCGGGACTATCTGTAGAAGCAAGAAGTCAATGCATCGAAAAGTTTTTACAGATCGTCGTTGTCAGCAAGGCAGTTACTGAACAGATGGTGCTATTCCCTGAACTGCGGGACGTGGAAGATAGGCCTCGAAGGGTCCCAGGATTTGTCGAATACGCTGTCGCCAGTGCACTGATCAGTCCCGAAGTTCGTCTATTCACGAATGCCTGGCAAAGAGTGGCACAGAGACACGGTCAAGCTCCACTGGATACCCTTGAGAATCTGCTAAGTCAAGTCGAACCATCGGAGGATGCGCACGATATGGCGCTTGTGCCTAGTGTTGGATGGATTTTTGATCGCATGCTAGAACTATGTTCTTCCGTTCCTGACACGTACAATCATCGACAAGATATGATCAATTTCGACAAGCGACGCTACGTTTTCCACTTTTTCCAGCTTATCATGAATGCGCAGATGGACTTGGAAGAAGGAGAACGAGTAGACAACCTTCGAGATGAGCGTCTTACGTTTGTTGTGCATCCTCAAACCAGTGCCTTAACTTGGAAGGACCTCAAGGATCTAGCTCATCGGGAAAGCAAGGGTCTTTCGATCAAGGGAGGATCAGCTACTCGGGGACATCGAGGAGCAACAACAACGTTGATATTCAACAAAATGGTTGGAGACCAGCTAGAACGTTTGAAACGGAGTATCAAGGAACGAAATCGAATCGATAAAGAATGTCGTGATCAGCAACATAAACTGCAAAAGCGCCAGTTGGAACAAGCAAAATTGTTGGAAAAACAAGAGAAGAAGACACATCAGCGCAGCCATTCTCACTCGCAGCTGCCGAGACTAAACTTTATTCTACGAGGATTGCGCCCACACAGCATGCTTTCTGTTGATTCGACGTTCACTGCAGCCAAGGTTTCGACTGTTATCAATCTCATTCATTCCACGATTTCAGTGGCTAGTGCGTACACGAAGCGAGAAAATGTATTTCGGATAGTCACTGAAGAAGGCGGCCAGTATCTATTTCAAGGCATGAATCGTGAAGATATGCATGAATGGATGCAGCAAATCAGCAATGCAGCCCGAGAGGGAACAGCCAAGAGGCAAAGCGTTTTGGCATCGGAAGAAGCAAGTAACGGCAATCAAAGACGCAGTCAATACGCCGAAGAGCAAGAGGATACTCGAAGGACTACGCAAAGTGGCAACAGGAAATCGGTATACGGCATGGAGCTTTCTATCCTTATGGGGGATGGAACGGTACCACCTATCGTTGAAAAATGTATTCAAGAAATTGAGAAGCGCGGTCTAGAAGAAGTTGGCATTTACCGCATAGCCGGCTCAGGATCTGTTGTGGAAGAACTCAAGAAGGAGTTCAATACCAACATGGACGCTGTGGACCTTAGTGATCCCAAGTGGGCTGACATCAACGTTGTAGCCGACGCTTTGAAACAATTCCTACGCAGTATACCCGGGTCCTTGTTGACGCACGAATGTTACGATGACTTTATCCATGCTTCAGGTAAAGAAAATCACAGGCCTTTCCCAATGCAGCTTTAGTGCATTTCTTCGTTGTTTTCTAATTAACAATGGTTTCCTTATTCTAGCGTCGGAGGATCATGATCAGCGTGTATATTTGATAAAGCAGACACTCAAAAAGCTACCGGTACCCAATTACATTCTTCTAAAACGACTAGTCGGACACTTTGTTATGTAAGTTGTTCACCTTGCCTCACATATGGATTGGATGTGTTTTACTAACGTACAATTTAGTGTCACAGACTTTGAGGCTATCAATCACATGTATGCTACCAATCTGGCGATTGTTTTTGGACCGACCTTGCTGCAACCAGCACCGGGCCCTGCATCGTTTGCAACAACAATGTCAAATCTTGGCCATCACCAAACTATTGTCAAGTATTTGATCCTACACTACCATTTTCTTTTCGACATTGAACATGAAGAGGACGAAACAGTTGTCAATTCAAGCAATGTATCCTCTGTTGAAGACTCGGGGCTGGCACCCGATCACTTGTAATTTTAATCTTCTTCCCTTGTGAATATAAAAGTGATGATTGCTTTGTTTCTACATACTTGCTTTCTCATGAGAGTTTCTCAGGGGGTCGGAATCGATGGTTGGTGCTATTGGATTGCTTATTATGGTTTTCATTGCTTGTAGTGCATAGGATACGGTATCGGCTGGATTTCAGACCGATTGCATCTTCCTTATGGAATTGCACTCCATGTCAACCTGAAGTGCGGTATGATCTGATCAAAATAAAACTAGCCTGCTGTGGTGCGCCCAAGATGCGAGCGCAAGCAACTGCCATGTTCGGCACGATCTCTGCCGCTTGTCTGATCAAGTGCAGCCTAAGGCTTCCACAGCCGCTAACCTCAAAGAGAAAGCGAGGATATTATTCTGTTCTTATGAGCTTGGAACTGCAATGACGCATTATCTTAGCTTCTTGAAGATTAGAATGGATCAAATGGACCAATATCCACACTACCTTGCCATGGATAACCCCCTATCCAATACTCGTACGACAATCGACAAGTCCATCGTGCCCCGCGGCTTTCGTCATTCTCTCTCGGACCTCCTTCAAGCGTATGATCGCCACAGCACCTCTGTCAGTGCTGAGCGAATACTGAACAACGAGAGTCGCATTTGACGGCTTTCCATAGGCAAAGTCGTAGTACAGAAATGTACAAACAAGCCATATATTGCCAATTGGAACAGCAAGTTCTGGTTCTTATATGAGGAAGCCACTGTTAACTGACGATCTCCAGAAGCCCTGTCCATTCTCTAATCCACGACCTTGACGACGATATCTACGTCGGTTCATTTACAGACCAAGAGCTCGCCGAAATTGAGGGATACAATCCCATTGAGTTCGATTAGGAGCTTCCCCATGAATTACAACAATATCTATACTCGTTCAAGGAAAAGGCGAATCTTGAATGAATAATATTTTCCTTTACTGGCTCTAATCAACATGTGTAACTGAAAACTCCGGATGAGTTAAACGACATGATAATGGAAAAGACCTTCAATCCAAAAGGGCAGCCAGGTCTGTCTCGGGCCCGACAGGCCATATGAGAATGCAATCTGTCTTATAACTACAATCTACTCCAAGGCAGTCTGGTCGAAGATGAAGGCACGTGGATATCCCTCAAAGAACTTGTTGCAGAAGATCCCACGTATAAAAAAAAGCAACACGCTTACACGAGTATATCTCGACACAACGGAGACTCCCAGAGTGGTCAAGGGCGACCTAAGCAACGTCTGGTTTCTTGCTATATTCAATAGCAGCTTTGTTGTTGACGAAATCGTCAGAACTTCATATAACTGTGATGATAATGGATTGCTCTGCTGGCTCCGTGTGTCGCCTCACCCACATCCAATGATCCTTGTGTTCCTAACCGAGAAGTCGTCTGCGTGAAGCAACTGGTGCCATCCAGGAGCTCACTTACCGTGTTCGACTACACTTGTTTTACACAGTAGCAGTAATTAAGGATTATGGTGATTTCGTATCGATGAAGATAACCGCCAGCAGACGCCATTAATCCCACCATGCATCATCTCCTCATCAATATCCGCAGCAATCTTATAATACGCTACTACGCTAACTCCGATGCCTATCTATTAAGCCTTTGAAGTACATCCGGAATAATCATTGGCGTTGTCAAACTATTCTCATCGTCCCTTCTCCTATAACGAAACGGCCAATATGGTCGTTCGCCATTGTGGTGTCCACATGTCGTTTCTTAGTTCCTAAGACTTGGCCGATAGCTTGTCAATACTTGGACTCAGTTGCGTGCTTAATATTGGGGTAAAAGTTTTCTTCTTTCTGCGGCAGCGCAGCGCGGTAGTCCTCTGGCTATGAGGCCGCACTGCATCTCTGTTCACTAACTGAGCAGTGCGGAAGTGCTTAGAGCTGCTAATATTATAACAAAACATAGTCAATTATCAGAGAATTTATTGCAATTAGCATTGCAGGCAGTGGGGAAGCTTGTTCCTTGTTTTCTCCAAGATTTACCGCTTGCGTCACACCACTGGGTGCCTGCCAAGGCGGACCTTAAGAAAGAGGGATCTGCAAAAAATTTCTGCGGAACATGCTAGCAAACCGGAGTGTGTGAGACAAGGTATCCAAAAAAGGTATCACGGTTTTCTAAGAACGTCGCACAAGTCTAAAGTTCTCATCGATGAGGATGATTGCCGTCATTTGCCTCCAGCGCTACCACGATTGTACACATTGATGTCTCTTGAGAAAAACCAACTGGCGCCTGTGAAGGATGTTGGAAGATCGGGTACTCTGAACTTTTACAACCTACGAGTAACTATACTGGAATGCGTTCTTTCGAATTGAGTTGCAGATTAAAAGGTCATAATCGCTGCAGGAAACACAAGAATATTAAGTTTGCAGTTGCCTGCAATGGGGAAACTTCTCCGCGCTCGCAAATCATCGTCTGCCATGTAGCTGCCGTTCTCTGCCAAGGACTGGAATTGGGACGAGTCTGGTTACCAAGACACGTCACGTTGCCTTTATACATTCTTGCTCAAGGAAGAGCTTCCTCTGTACAACGTAAAAGAAAAGAACGGGAGCAGCCTGCTGCTGACTGAAGCGCAACGCAATGCGCCTCGACCATCAAGCACCAAGGTCCTTTTCCACGAAAAAGGCAAAAACAGCCTGGGCAAGTGAGGAACCGGACTGCCTGAAAGGAGGAGTACAAGGGATGTTGCCGTCATGACAACAAACGGAGCAGAAGAAGGACATCACATGGAGCCCATTTTACCTAAAGAGTAACGAAAACAAAGCAGAAACACATCCAATAACCAAATGCCAATGCACGCCGAGCAACGTTGCATTAAAAGTAAAACAAAGTGTGGCCTTTCGGTATCAACCAATTACATAGTAGAAACAGCTGTACGCCTATAACCTCGCTCTGTCGTTAAGATGGGGTTAGTAACGAGAAACGTGTCTCGCAAATACTCCAGCCATCCAAATATTTCGAGGATCTTATGTAAATAGTAGGCACGGGTTGATATTGCTAAGATTTTACAATATCAGTCAACGGCGTTGCTGGCTGCCCTTGATTGTTGCGGTTCTTCTTGATGCAAACGCAGGTATGTTGTCAAGATACATGTGCATCAAAGGAATGAACCAGCCCAGAAACTCTCGCCCGCGCAGGACATCAGTGTCGCTATTTCCGCCTTACGTAACAGTTAGATAGCTAGGGACTCGTCAACAATGTTGAGAGGACTGTCACTGCCTGGCAGCTATACAAATTGTTCTGTCTATAATAAATAATAAAAAATCTAAAGATAACTCGTATGCAATTATCGATTAGATCACCAGATGCTGTCAAGCGACCATAACAACAACAACAAAAACAACAACAACAACAACAGCAGCAGCAGAGTGATCCAGCCATCAAGAAAGAACGCCTTCCAATCGGATACCTCGTTTGTGGATCGGGCTAGGGGCTAAAAAACAAAAAAGCACACATCTTTGTTAGCAATGCCGCTGATGTTGTCATACACAAATATGTGTAAAATGTGATCAGTATGGTCCACTCCGCTGACCTCAAGGTCGTCAAGAACAAACCACTTTGATCTGTCTCCACGTGAAGTGCAGATAGAAGAAAAAAAGTGTTTCAAATCCCCCATTCATTGCTTTCGCCTGCTATCCTCGGCTGCAGATCAATGGGCGTCGCTGCATTGTGTTTTCGTGTTACTGGACGGAATAATCAGTTGAAGATTTTAGTCACCTTTGAATGTATGATGAAACGGTGCGAAGCATGCGCTGCTGTTCCAGATAGCCAGATGTGGATCAATCTGTAGATCGCTAGGGTAGTTTTCAAATTATCAGATCTTTTGTCTAGTCAAGTATGAACCTTGACTTCTTTTTTTATCTAAATCGTCGCCGGAACTGGGTGTGTGGACTTTCCAGGGTCCACTATCGTCACAAGACAAGCTCTACTTGAATCTATTACACCTTTAAGGTTTTCGTCTTTGTCGCTAGATAGCAGGGGTGGGAGGGTACAAACATTAAAGCCGCACTCTTTTTCTGCAGTTGCAAGGATACACAGTATGTGTGTGTAACTTTGCAACCCGTGGCCTCCTCAGTGTGATTTTTTTCCACCATTTAGTGTCCCAAGTCTTATTAGATTCTTTCCTTCATTCTAGACACTTCATTGGCGAAAATATGAAAATCGGCGGGACCGCCTGGACCTGTATCGCCTCAGCCTCATAAAGTTCGCTTGTGCAACCGGACCGGCCAGAAAGGATCGACGGCAGATTTTTGGTGCCAGTGTCAGTGAAACTCGGTGTATGAGGGGTGTGATTTCCATAAAAGGACTGGTGCAAAAAATGACCGCATCCGCAAAGGCGGTACTGGGAAGGAACGAGGACAAACAAAAAAAAAAGATGCTCGATTGCCCACAGTTTGCAGCAAGAAGCGATTACAGCCAAGAAGCAGTGGCAAATATGTTACTCAAAAAAAACGAGAATTGAGGGATTGCCTCCATAGAAAAACTAGGCGTCATATTTGTATATTTTTTTTTTTTTCGCTTGGTGGAGGGAGCATTTTTTTTTGTAACAAGCAATTAGGCACTCATTTCTCCGGTGACCCCCAAATTCTAGACTTGTAATGTGCTCAAAGAGAGCCAATGTCGTTGCTGTTTTGGGAGGACACAGAGTCTGACGTAGAAAAGGGCAGCTATTTTAGGTTTGGCATCTAGGTCAATCATTGAAATCTTTCGGGTGACACGGTCCATTCACGCAAAGCTATAAAATAGGGGATTTCCTTTTCGCAATAATGGCACTTTTCTTTTCGCTTTTATCTCTTTTTCTTTTTCTTTTTCATGCTTCAGTGTCCTACAGTGATGATCGCCGCCAATCCGGACCGAATATTCTCGCCTCCCGCGACTCCACACAATGCTTCCTGCGGTGCCAATAAGGTTACCGTCTCCGTTGACAATCACAACCTATCCCAATCCAGCCCTCTGGCCACACCGCCTTCAAGCTTCATCCTCGATGAGCGCCGGGTACCTTCGCGCGCCAAGAAGGTTTTCGCTTTCCACGCTGAACGCAAACAGGCCATGCCATGCTTGGCAACAGCTGCAGAAAACCATCCAATGTACACCCACCGGGTCATCCTTCCTCTACCTCATACAAGCAGCTCTCGCAACAAGCAAACATCAGCTCTCCCGCAAGAATCCTTGCCACCAAAGAAGCGCACCACGTATCGCAAAGTTTGCCCAACTCCAGGTTGCCCTCCCGACACAGAGGACGCATTCGCTTTTCTGATGACACCGCAAGCCATCCAAGCTCAAACACGGCGATCTTTGCAAGAGCAGACGACGATCACTGCCGCTGCAAAGCGTAAGCGCACAGACTCCCAATCAAGCACCACCAGCAGTTCGTCGACCACTGCAGCCCCATCCTCTCACAAACAGCAGTCCGATCGCCACATCAAAAAGGCACGCACCGATGCAGCCATGGCCTACGACAAACTGGATCTCTCTGTTGCCGACACACTCGTATATGACCATAATTGGATACCAAACAAGGATGCCCTGAATCACAAAGTCAAGGTTAATTGGAAGGGCGGTCCCATGAAAGGCTTTGAATCCATGCCTTACTACGACATTCTCGACTCCCGTGAAACTTACATTCCTTTCACTTTGCGACTGACTCCAGAGCAGTACCTCAAGTGCAAGCGAAGTCTCATCCTCGGCGCCCAGCAAGCCTCCAAGGAGCACAAGCCCTTCCGCAAGTCTGACGCTCAAAAGCTATGCCGCATTGATGTCAACAAGGTCAGCGAACTGTGGAATGTCTTTTCAAAGCTCGGCTGGTTCTCTCCAAAGAACGTTGACTAAAGGATCAGATCCTTTCCCGCTTTCTTTGTCTATTTCACGATCTCCTTTTCTCTCCCTCTCACTCTGCCTGATCTCTGCCGTTGTTCTCATGTATCTCCCTATATCTTCCATTGTCTCTTCTCTCTTTTCCTCCCCTAATGTACATAACGACCTGTTGTATATAACATTGTGAAATTCATCATCGTCATCCGAGGTTGCTTCTTTAATTAAAAGTTGTTTCCCGTCGTTGTTCTTTTTTTATCAATCGAAGAATCGAAACCGCGGGTCCGTTGCAAATGTTGGTGCTACTGGCAGAAATGATAATAATGTGGGCAAAGATGTCCCACCTAAACTATACCGAGTTGGCGCCGGACTGGCTCATATTATTGGATTTTCTTGGCGCAACTAAAAAATCGCCCATTCTCCCCACCCCCAACCGCCGCCCCGCCCACTTAACTTTTTTCTGTTTCTTCTAGCCATGTGCACTCACACGTATGCACATAAAACACAGTTTTCTTTTGTTGCTGCACGTGTCATGTGCTCAGTCTGTGCTTTTTATTTTCCTACATTGTTTCTTTGACTTAACCTTAATAACCGCCCTGCATGGTTTGACTAACAATTGGGCACATAAACTTCGTTCTTATTTCTGTATGTTCTCACCACAGCAGCGTGAATTAAATGGTATATCATTGCCGTCGTGCACGACGGCAGTAGAAGGATCGACAAACTTTGCGCTTGTACTTTTTTGATTAAAGTCTCGGTCGCCTGACCCCGCCACGGCGACCCAGTTACTATGTACAAACACCTGTTGCAGCAGCGGCGGCGGCAGCAGCGTTGCAAGTTTGCAGGTGCCTGCTATCGATTGAATGTTAGTAATTTAGATAGCGTCGTACCACAAGGATATTTCTGAAGGATCCATGGACAATCACCTGCGATATTGTGTTACTTTTGCGCGGCGCTGGAACACCACTTGACAATTCTGCAGAGTAGTAGCTTATCTCTCTCTATGTGTGTGAGCTGATATCATTGCACTCTGAACAATTTTGCCGTCGCCGCTTTTAGTTACGAGTCAGGCGCGGTCCATTGCATTTATAGGCGTACTAAGGAACAGCACCTACAGCGCAGTAACGCCTTGGCTGATAATCGCGGAATGATTCACTCATGAAGTAAGAACTTCTTCGAAATTTGCGTATAGTAGAAAAATCATAGGTTTCATACACTTTTGCTGCTTTAAACCGCATCGACCAATTGAAACTGTGTTTGCAAGAGCATTCGCTCACTTGAACTTATACCTGTACACGTTCCTCTTTTCATTTGTGTATCTTTGTTTAGCATTTGCTGCAGGTGCAACCGTTTATCCATTTACTTTTTGCATGATTGTGACGCGAACGTTGTACTTGCTGATCATTGACTTGATACTTCAGGGTTCAGATCAGGGAGCTACAAAGCAATACATCTGCTCCTCCTTCTCAGGGAGCCGTGAGATATGTAAGAAAATTGTTGTCTATGCGCCAACATTTACAAAAGTCCAATGTATCATGTCTCTTGGTTTGGTTGATTCTTTGTATAGATTCGAAAAATTTATTTTGACTTGTTTTCTCCTCGTTACTGGTATCTTGGACTGGACACGATAATGTCAATCCTTAGCATCAGATTATCCGATATCGATGAGATGACAGTGAGTGGTTTACGGAGAATGCTTTTCTTTTTTCTCTCATCTACAATTCAGCACTCCTGCTGCTTGCCCTGGATCGGACGCAGTGTAAATAAGTTAAGCAATGGGTACAAATGGATATCCGACAAGAAGCAGTCTAGCTATGCTTGTTTTCGGAACCGTCGGTGCCTGGATCTCGAAAATATCAGGAACGAAAGAGCGGCAATCACCAGCAATTAAGTTCATTCCACTTGGACAGCGGAATTGCATGTCCTTAAGCCGTCTTTTCTTAACATTCACATGCAATGGCCGTGTGGATCGGCAAATGTTTGCAGAAAAAAAGAAGACATGCCCTAACTTTTATAGATGAACGGCGCGGTGCCTCCTCCCTCTCTCCCGGGACCCACATTTACTCAATGTAGCTATCAGGAATTGATATGCGATCTGCAGCAAGTTGATCCACAGGTACGATTGTCACTGATACAGTGACTTGGACACCCATTCAGATGCGAGGAGCATAAAATCGTTTTCACACACAATGAGCCTCCCAGAGAGAGAGAGAGAGAAAAAAAAAAGAAAATCAAGGTCGTCGGTTGCGCACATCGGAGTAAGTGGAAAGAGAAAGAAGATCCTTGTGGAACGTGAAAGCCAAGAATAGTTTGTGAATCCACATTGTACATGTCTACCTAAGGTATAGCTGTCGATCCATTTGAAAATGATTTGCAATGAACTTTTCCGGGCACACTTTTTAACAAGAACCACACAAAATAAACTAATGCAATGGATTATAAATGAGGCTTGGTAATCAGCTCTCCGTTCCCCCCATCCGCGCCTCGGATGGTAGATTGTGTAGGTTGCAGTTTCCTCTTGTTAGCCCATTAACCTTTTTTTTGGAGATGCGGGCTGGACCAATTGTCTGCAGAGCCAAGAAGGCTGATTCGCTTGAGTTATTTTTTTGTGTACCCCTCTCTCCCCATTCCCTTTCTCTCTCTTATTCTTTTCCTCGTCAAACTCGAACACCTATCTTTTCTTGCTTTTCGCTTCTACAGTCACAGATCATGTTGCCCGTATCGAACATGCGAGGCAGCAAGCGACTTATCGTCTTTGCGACCCTTCTCACGGCGCTGGCTGTTTATTGTTTGTCGTCTTCTTTCTCGAATAGCCAACATATCAGCAGCACAACATGCCACGAGGCTCGGTCCCTGAACCAACACACCGAGCAACAGGATGATGCCAGCTATTATCTGAATCTCAATGGCCTCAACTCCTCCGTCGACGCACGCGCCAAGGGCGAACGCTTACTTGTGCTGACAACACTCAAGAATGCAAGCCAACACCTCGAACGCTACTTTACCTTACTCGACAAGACCACATACCCGAACGAACTCATTTCGATCGGTCTCCTGGTAACTGATTCCCAGGACGGTACACTCGAGGCGCTCGAGCCTCTCGTAGCGAACCTCCAGAGCCGCTGGTCTAATCGGTTCTCTGAAATAAACGTCTTCTCGCGAGATTACAAGACCGAGATACCTCTCAGCTCAGAAGGGTCGCCAATCGAGCAAGAACCTTACCGACGCTCCGTCTTGGCTCGGGCTCGTAATTTTTTGCTCGCCTCAGCCCTGCGAGATTATCACAGCTGGGTTGCCTGGCTCGATGCGGAAATGTATGACTACCCACCAACCATATTCGAAGACTTGATGGAAGCCGACGTCGATGTCATTGTGCCAAACACGCTAAAGTATCGCGAGGATTATTCTTTCTGGGCACATGACAGGAATAACTGGGCAGAAACGGATTATTCCCTGGAAATACAAAAGAATGTGGGTGAAGATTACCTCTTGACCGAGGGATACAGCGAAATGCCCACTGGACGCTACTTGGTAAGTTTATTTGTTGTTTGCTTTGATTATACTTTTCATTGTCTTCTGATCACCAGCGTTACATTTAGCTCGTTGATATGCCAACGCATTTCGGCAAGGAGCACAAGGTGCCACTCGATGCCGTAGGCACAAGCTTCACGTTGGTCAAGGGCCACGTTCACCGCGAAGGCGCCAACTTCCCTGCGTTTGCTTACCGGCATCAAGTCGAGACTGAAGCATTCGGCAAGGTCGCAAAAGCTATGGGTTTCACGGTTTACGGTATCCCTGGATACATCGTTTACCATCTATAAAAGCCCAACAATAATTTACACGCACGCAACACATTCACGCACACACACTCACACACATATAATACACATATACGCACGAAAAGAAGCCCCCGCCCAGTCATTGTTTATCTTTCACACACTTTTTCACACTACGCTGCATAGCCTATATAATTTCTGGCCTATTTCCCTCTCTCCATTGTTAGAACGACCCTTCCTCCGGTTTGTTGCATGTCTTATCCCTTTTGAATTTCTGTACAATGTTTTGTATCTCCACAAATGTAATATTTCTAGTAATGTACTTGGAAACGACGACGCGGTTGTTGCGCGTAACAGCACAATACCCTGTGAATGTCTGCTACTGTGTTTTATTACTGGTTTCTATAACGATGGTGTCTGCGTGCATTTTCTTTTTTTTCTTCATTTTTTTTTACAAGTCAGAGCGAACCTTGAATCCAGGACCGTAGGGTTCCTCCTTGAGAGTGGTGTAGACGCCCGGAGCAGGCTCGCAGGTGTGACGACCGGATTGCGGTCCTGGCTTGATCTCCTTGCCAGCTTTCAAGTTATCCAGCAACTTTTTGGTAGTTTCGGGTGTCAAGTCCTCCTGTTGATTCGATTTCAATTGTATACTGTTCAGTAACCTCATATTTTTCTTTATCTCGATTGCATGTATTCATGCACACATACATAGTAATCGTCGTTGATGGCCATGACGGGTGCATTGACACAGGCACCAGCACACTCGACTTCAACCAGAGTGAACAATCCATCCTTTGTCGTTTCGCCGGGCTGGATCTGCAAGTGTTCTTTGATGGTGTCGAGAATCTTTGTCGATCCGCAGCCTCCCAACTGACAAGGTGTGGTCGTGCACAGTTGCAAAAAGTACTTGCCGACGGGTTGTCTATACATTGCCATCATCAACGTTGCGCCGCGAAAATAGCAAAGAAAAGAAAATTCTGCGTGCGTACCTGTTGAACATGGTATAGAAAGTAGCGACTTCGTAGACGCGCATGGGTGGTACCTCCAACAAACGAGCAACTTCGTTCATAACCGAGATGGAGGTGAATCCGTGCTGTCGTTGACCCAAATCCAAGAGAGGCATAATGGCAGCCTTTTTATACTGAGGCGGGTACTTTTTCAGGATCTCTTCGATGCGTTTCTTATTTTCTGCATTGAACTCGAAGGGGATCTTTGGGTTGTTCTCGGGCGTGTCGCGGTGCTGTTTGTCGAAATGTGTTTAGCAAAAAGGTAAACTAGCTGTTTTGCAGAGTCATTGCTGGAAGACGAACATACCACAAACAGCGCGTCTGACAAGGCAGCAGGTGTAGAGTGCATGTTGCGAGCAGCCGGGCGCATGGCAGAAGAAGCCATTGCTGCCTTGCGAGCAAGAGCGCGGACAGTGTTCATGGAGAGTTTATGTAGAGAGGGGAGTGAGTCGCTTGAGAGAAGAAGCCTCTGTGGAGACGGAGCGATAAAATTGTGTTTACGGCCTTCCTTTCGCCCGGAAATGTGTGACGTCGCTCCTCTGCTGGTGCTGCTGTTCCACTCAAGGAACACCGACACTGCAGTGAGTTGTCATCCGTGACAACGCTTTCTCTTGAAACAATACAGTACCAGGCGTGCCCCGTGTACTTGAAAATCTAACAGTGTCATAATCGTTGAATCATGTTGTTACCTCCAAAAATCAATAAGAATATAAATATTGCCAACTTTTCTCTTGTCTAAAACAGGTATAAAAAGGAATACAGCGAACAGGCCTAAAGAATACAGGTTCTCTCTATGTATTCAAGACTCTCTATATGAGCAGAGTTTTAAAGAACGAGGTATATAAACCGATCTATTGGAGCTTCTTTGCCGTCTCCCGAGACTTGACCTGAGCATGGATACATGAATGTACAAAAGCACCTATCCTCCCTGTTAGCTTGAAGAAAACGCAAAAATGCATGCATGCAATGCTTGCACACATGCGGGCGGGGTTGCTGGGGATGGGACGCACCTGCTTCGTAGATGATCCAGCATAAGGTTCCACAGAAGAGGTAGAACAACACACGTGGAACGGTATCGAGCTGGTCAAGGAAAGGGTATGGCCAATAACCGTTCTTGGTTTGGCAGTACCAGGACCATGCCAGATAGAGTGCCGCGCAGGCGTAAATCAATGCGACGTGGCGTGGGGATCGCTTAAAATCGGCGTTGAAGATTAAAAAGTCGCTCCAGAGAAACATGGCCGGGTAAAGGTGCAGAGCAAAGTCGACAATATTTGGGATTGGCGGCATATCCTTTGGTATCAGCAATTCGGGATCAATGAATACCATGGCCCAGTACATGACACTGACAAGTCCTTCCAGCTGTGGTATTGCCCATGGATTAAAATCATCACGTAGAAAGAAGCTGTAATCGTGACTTACAGGAGTAGCAATATTCGTCACTACTTCGTAAAATCCTAGCAACAAGCGGAGCCGGCACTCCCTCTTTTAGTAAACCTTCCATATAATGAAAATAGCACACACAAAGAGTGTGTGAGATATAACAGTGGAAGAAATTTTTTTACCTTGCAGCCCCCCTGGAACAAAAAAGCGATACATCTTGACTGCAAATGCCAACGTCGCAGTCGACAAGCCGAGGATCGTCAGATACTTGACGTATGGTCAGCTCCTCTTTCTGCGCACAGCGCTGTTGACAGACTGCCTATACCTGAAAGTGGCCCCCGAAACCCACAGCGTACGGGTTCTCGTAGACGTAATGGACGCTGTAGAGTGCTAGTAGGTTGGATATAAACCCAATAGTACTTATGGAAAAGCTCGCGTAGCTTGAGAGCGCCATGGAAAATGCAAGAGAAAGGAAAAGAAGCAGATGGACAAAGTCCGCTGAGGGTTATCTCAAGAAGTTTTGAGGGTGATCACCGGGACAAAAACAACTGGACAGCAACGGAAGCCCAGACCATCATTGTTAAAATGTCGCGCAGGTTTAATAATATATACACACCCCTCTATCCCTGCCTCCCTCCCCAGGGAAGCGTGCCGTCCGTGCTGCTGATCATGCACTTCCTCTGGAAGTACTATTATCGAAGCAGAAGCGAAAAGTACGTATATCTCAGCCAACTTTCACAGACCAAAAAGAAGTATCAACTTATATCCATGGTAAACAAGGTCCGTGGATACCTATTTCATCACAGCCCAAGAAAACTGGGGGTGGTTTCTTCATGCTAGAGACGCTGACGCAGCCGCTTGCCAAGGCCCATGTCGGAGATGATAGCAGGAATATAGATAGGACTACTGAATTGGAGATTCACAATCTTTTTTACTTTAACATTTGATCTTAATTTGAGACTTTTGCTTTAATGATCTCTAGCCAGTGTGGAATTAACATGCAGTCTTTGCAGAGTTTATTCCACCTGGCAAAGCGTCGTAAGCAATGTCAATGATAGAAAAACAGTCTCATTCGACACGGTAATGATGGGAATTGACTGCTGGTATGTTTGGATTACAAAGGGAGATGATGAGCATTCAGGTACTTCAGATATATTTCTTGATCGCGTATCCCCCTTTTTCCTTTGGGAGAGAGAGAGGGATGCAGATCAAGTGATATGATGGAAAATTTTGCACGTATATGAGGGTGATAACGTTTTGCTCTGATCCGCTACTTTGTTGGACCAAACTTGCACTGGCATAGTCTGCTTCTTCAATGTGAAACATTGCATACGTGCTGATACATGCGTATAATGGATCATTACTTTGCATAATTGTCATCTAGTTTAGAAGCCATCAATTGTGTGCATGAACCCTGCCTAAGCGAAATTGACAGTTGCACTGATGGACAGCCAACAAGAAGGAGCAAGATATCAAGCAATGCTCGGCGATGTGATCGTTTACATCATGCTCATCATCAGCAGCGCATCAATGCGTTTCAGAATGCACTGTGGTAAGCCGTACAAATGACTTACAAACTCTAAACCTTGTTGTAATTCCGGCGAGTAATAACAATAAGAGCAATGATAATAATAATAATAATAATAGTAATAATAATAATAATAATAATAAAACAAGTGTTATTCTTGTCAAATTCTCGTGTTTCTCCAAAGGAGATGGAGAGGAATGTGTCAGATGACGTGGGATGCGAAAGGTCCGGATAGATCGCACTCTGTGCGTCGCACTCCCTATTTTCATGAATCGTGGAATCGGTGGTACCCCTTATAGGGGGATAGGGTGACAAATGTGCTGCTGCTCGCCGCCTCCCCCCGCCAGCAAGGCGGAAGAAGTTGTATGCAGAACTCGTGCAAGAAAGTTGCATTCGCATTCAAACCCCCACTTTTGTAACCTTGCTATATATTATTTGTCGATCTTGTATCTTGGTTTACTTCTTCTTTTCCTTTGCTCCCTTCCTTCTTTTCTTTTTATTTTCTTCTCGAGAATGCAACGGTCCAAATCTGCCTCCACCACGCGGCCTTCGTCTCTGACAACTAATAAGCGCAGTAACATTGTTCTTCGACGCAGGTCCGCTGGCTCCCTGGGAAATATCTCAACAGCAGCAACGTCGCCGGGAATAGGAGGGCCAGCACCCGTCAGTGGCAAGGTATTGAACAAAAGAAGCACACACAGAGAGACAGAGATACGGAGAGAGAGAAGGAGTGTATGCGTGTGTGCATCTGCGTATGTGTGTGCGTGCATGTGGGAGATTGAGAGAGACAGGTTGCCAAAAGTGGGGAAGAAATTCAGGTACCAAAACCGGGTGGGGAACATATAACAGACACAGGCAATATTCTAACAAGTCCCTCAAGACCTGGCGGGCACCGGGATGTTACGAGATCCCTAACGTCCTAGGCCACGCATACCTTAAACCCGGAATTGCCACATCAACTTACGATTTACGGCCTTTGGAACCAGAGAAGCATGTGAGCAAGGTACATACATGAAAAGAAGGGATTTACTCTGCATTTTAATTGAGACTCATTATTGCTGTCGTGCCATTAAAATTAAAAAGCGCCCTTGGTACCCTCCCAGTCCTTACTACGAAATTCCAGAACTGCCGCCGTTAACGCGTAAGACGTTCAGCGAGTTTGAGCAGAAACTGCGCAAGGTTCTACCAAAAAATAGGGTCAAAACCGGCGATCCTATGGCTCGATACGGACATTTCCGAGAAATTGGCACTGGGTAATGGCAAATATGAATTCTACTATCTACAGACGATATTCACACTCGTATGCTAAACCCTTGCAGTGTTAACGGAGCTGTAGTCAGTGCATGCTACCTGCGCAAACCAAGCGTCCAAGTTGCTATCAAACGATGCGCTCTGTACCCTGACCGCGAGTACCGAGCTGCTGTGATCCGCGAGCTACGCATTATGGCCAGCAAGCATCCAAACTTGATCAGGTTACGAGAAGTCGTCGTCTGGCACGACGATATCTGGATGTGCATGGATTTGATGCGGTGCTCTGTGTTTTCAGTCCTTTGCCAGCGTGGAATCCCAGAAAACTTGACAGTTTACATTACCTGCCAAACTCTCAAGGCGTTGATCTACCTGCACTCGACCGGATACCTTCACAGAGACATCAAATGCGAGAACCTGCTGCTGGGTCGCGACGGGCAAGTCAAGTTGGCTGATTTCGGATTGTCTGCTGCTATCAACCGTCGCAACTTCGAGCGTTTAGGAACTAACAAGTGGTAGATATGAAAAGAATACTTGTCTTGGATTCAATCAGATACTCATGGCATAATTTTGTTCTATCACAGGATGGCACCTGAGCTTATCCGCATGGAAACTTACGATGAAAAAATCGACATGTGGTCACTGGGTATTACTATCATCGAGATGATGGACCGTGTGCCACCCCATTACTTGATCAAGGATGATGAGGAGCTTTTTGATGTTATCACTACAGAGCCTGGACCGACATTCACTTACAGCCATCCTTCTATATATATGCGCGGTCTCGTAGCATGGCTGCTTGATGAAGACCCTCGGTCTCGACCCAGTGCAAAAGATGTACTACTGGCGAGTATCTCAACATTCTTTGACTTCCACAGCAAAGATTGCTAACGTGCATATATATTGAAACAGGAGTTGGGTGTGCATGTAAATAGCAAGCTCCTATCGTGTGCAACTGCGCAAGACCTGGCCCGTTTCCTAAATCAGGTCCTTCCACCTCCGTAAATTCCTTGCCCTACCTTCACAGTACACCGTCATGCATCCCGCTCTTGTCCTTACAATTCATGCCTTCTCTTCTTATTTAACTGCACCCACACACACATGATACTATGTAATAGTGGACATATGATTGTATATCATCGTAACAAAAAAAGCACGAAAGAATTAGCTTATGCCTAAGGTAGTATTGCATTCACTACAACAATGTCGATTAATGATTTTCAAACATATTGTTTGACCTGCTTACCAGTCTATGTATATATTACACTGGTGCACGGACAGTGCAAGTTTTACATGCGTGGAGACCAATCTTTCATTGTTGTCCATTGGTCACGGGTAGGTGCTGGCTGACAAGCGAATAAAGGACCAGCAATGCCGATTTGCCTGATTGCAGGAAACCTTGTGCAACGCTGAGGGGTTGGGTGGATGGGGTGGAACGCCGCCGTGTTGCTCTTTCCCTTCTTTCCCTTGCATTGAAGTATGAGCTGGTAAAGTGTTTGGGCCTCCCAAGTATGACAGAATCCCAGACTCACGGTGTAATGTCAGGAAAGGTGTTAGCAAGGCCATTTCCCGCCTCCCCCACCAAATCATGTCGCGCAAAGGCGAGAGTAAGTTACACCGCCCAATCGCTTGCTCTTTTTCTATAGAATTCAAACACTTTAGTCGACAGCTACGGTGGACGAGGACTACAACAGGGTGGAGAAACGGTTCAACGAAATAGTCAAGCAAGTGGAAGAACTCAAGAAGCACAGCTCTGCTTTCCGGAACGCAGTGTCAGGTCAGTATGCGCGCGCACACCAAGAAAGCTTTGTTGACTGGGTGACTCATAGACGATATATTCTTGCAGAGCTGGTAGAGCACCAAATGAACGGTGCCTTGCTGATAGAGCAAATGTACGATCCTATGATGGGAGTGCAGGAATCTGCAGACGGCGTTGTAAAACGACGAAGCGATGAAGTATCCAACGAGGCCGTGCAGGCTGCACAGGACTATGGATTAGCCATGACATATTGCCGTGATGAAATTTTACAGGAATTGGTATATACATATTGTCAGCACTTTATCAGGCACCCATGACTAAATCTAGTCGTGTAGGATAAACTGGATCGGTGCGTTGTCCAACCGGCCGACAACATGCATATGATTATCAAGACGATCCAAAAGACAATTACAAAACGACAGCACAAACTAATTGATTACGACCGATACCGCACGTCGCTTGCAAAAATGAAGAACATTGCAGACAGAAGTCCCAGCGAGGATAAACAAGTTTACAAACTAGAGAGCCAGCTGGAAGTGGCAACGCAGGATTATGAATACCTAAATGATATGCTGAAACAGGACCTAGTGCGGTTCATACGACTGGCCAATTCGTTCATACACCCTGTACAAGACTCGTTTTACAACATACAATGCAGCGTGATTGGTGGAATATACGGTCGCATTTATGAAGTCATTGATAATCATCGAGGCTACTTTCCAACGCTCGAGCAGCCGTTATCGGAAGGATACCAGTGGCGAGTAGCGCAGCGTAACGTCCAAGCTGAATTGGAACATCTTGATCTCTTGCAGAAAGGCGCTCAAGCAAATCGTAACGTATCCATATCCTACTACAATGTGCGACCAGTAGTAGCTGACAACGATTTTTTGATAAAATAGCCGTGCTGGGACGGACCAATTTATCCTTGCAGGACCGAGCTGCTGCTCGCAGGGCAGAGCAGCAAGAAGGCTCCAGTACTGTAAACAACTTTGGAGTACCTGCGGCGAAAAGACCTCCTCCGCCGCCGCCGCCAAAACCTAGATTACCAGAACAGCCAGCGCGTCAGTACGTAGTCGCTTTATATGATTTGGATGCCCAACAAGAAGGTGATTTGTCGTTCCGCAAGGACGACAAGATTGAGATTATAGAGCGCACGGACAACACAATGGACTGGTGGAAAGGACGGCTCGGATCCCAAGTTGGCATGTTTCCTGGTAAGGCTTCTGAGGAAGAGGATAAGAGATCTTTATATTTAAACTCTTTCTTTCTTTCTTTGTGTAGCTAACTATGTTCAGGAACTGTAAACAATTACCCACTCTCTCGTGTAATTCTGTCACACGATTGCACGTATATCTACGAAAGAATATGCCTCAATCATAATAAAAAAATACGAAGGACAAGACCATTAGGATAGCCCGTCTTTGACGAGATGAATGAGCTATTTGGTAGCAGCGGTGTGTCACAACACTCCGTCGAGTCAGTTGAGTGGTAACCACTCAGAGACGTTTCTGAAGGATCCATCGTCGGCGGGCAGTCGAATGAAAATAATCCAGCGTAGCCACCGTCGCTCTTGCTGCTGCGCTTTTCTTTTCTCATGTGACTGGGTGCTGAAAGCTAGTTAAAGTTGAACGAGATGTGGCTCAAGTGGTGCTGTGATATTGTTTGCATCTACGTCAACAATAACTCGTGTCTCCATAATAACGACAAAGAAGGCTAGCGAGGAATCAGAAAAAGGAAAAAAGCGTCGGAAGAGGTGGGGATGGAGACTAACGACGAAAGAATTACTACTCAGTTTCTAAAGATAAAAACGTCTTCTGCAGTGTTTGTTCTCAGTATACAAAGCCACAGATACCACATACACCGAGCTTATCGGCTTTTGGTTTAGATAGACCGCAGCGTGATGGATGACTAGCAGGGAAAATAAAATCTAATCTAATTTATTACCGAAGGACTTATTGTTCTGCTTCCCCCATCCAGGTAAAACATTGGCAATATGATTGGGACATATCCGAAATTGCAGCTATCGGAAAGCGGGAAAAGGCAGGTAACACACATACACAAGAAAAAGGGCCGCCGGCTTGAGATTACCTCTCCGGGAGTTGGAGGCAGAAACCAATGTCTGACCTCCTCCTCCCTTTTCTTTTTTAATTTATTTCCATGGGCAACCAGGCCAGTCGAGCTATCGACCGTTCACGGCGGAAAGATCGACGCCGGAGCACCGCTACCCTCGGTGCACGCTCGCATACCTCCCAAGGCAACTACAATTGGATCGAGGAGAACCAGGCAACGGACCTGAGCGCTGGCGCTCTGAACGCTGCTCTGGCAGCAGCTTCCAAGCCGCCCATCCAACTGCAACAACCACAGCAGCAGCAGCCGAGACGCAAATCGATCACGGAACTGTTTACGATACGGAAACTAAGCTTCGCATCTACCCGGCCTTCCGAGGAGGATTTTCGAGAATACGATCGGTTGCAGCGTCAGGTTTGTGTGTGACACACTGTGAACCCCACAACACCGTATACATTACTGCTGGTGATACTAACTTTGGTCGGGCGCGTATAAATAGCATTACCTCTTGAAAAGCGCACGGAAATCAAATGCTTGGGCACCCATCCAATCGCCCGGCGTCATTGTCGACGTTGGCACTGGCAACGGCATCTGGGCTCTTGAAATGGCAGCCCAGCATCCGCAAGCAAAGATCATTGGTATAGACATTCGCCCACCTCCGGAACAGGCCGCAGGACCTGTAAACTTGAAATATATCCGTGCTGATATCCACGAACCATGGCCCATATCTGACCACGTAGCCGACTTGTAAGTTTTTATTTTTTTTTCCTCCCGAATTGTTGATGATGATATCTCTTACATTATACTCTGCAGTATCTTTCAACGCAACATGGCATCCGAAGTGCGCAAGGATCATTGGCCATCGCTGCTTGCAGAAATGTACCGCGTGCTTAAACCAGGTGGATACATTGAGTTCCTCGAAGCCGACCCGTGCTTTCACAGCCCGGGGCCAGTCCAGCAAGCATTTGATGGATTCCGCCGAGGACAATGGTTGGATGCCAACCTCGACTTTGAGTTTGCCGAAAGCATGGATGACCGTTTGGAGCAGGCCGGATTCGCTAAGGTCGAGAAACGAGTAATGGATATTCCTATCGGCGAGTGGCCCGAGGAACCAGGTAAGTCTCCACTATCGATGTTTGGACGCGTCTATTGATGTCTGGATTTTAACGATACTCTCTCCGTTTTGGAAAATAGAATTGAAGCAGTTTGGATTCATCAACAAGGAAACGCAAAAGGCGTACCTGAGGAACCGGAAACACGATTTGGTAACAAAGTGGAACATCCCCGTAGCAGACTACGACACTGCTGTTCAAGAAGTTCTCGAAGAGTTTGAGGAAAAGCGTTCGTTTTCCCGCTTCTACTGCTGGATTGCACAAAAACCAGAAAAACAAGAGCAAGGATCAGCAGTGTAAATATTTATCATTTCCTCCCCATTAAGTAATAGGACCGTGTATCTCCTCCACCCACCAATTGTACATCTTTCTTGTATATTTACCACGAAAAGGGGGAAAACCTCTCCTTACTAATTATAGACCAAGCACATAAAGATTTAGTTTGTCCTTGATTGATATGATATACACTTTTTCCCAAAATGTCGCATTTTGTGAAATTTTATAATACATTTATACACCAAACCGATCAAATTGCAGCGACATTAATTTTTGGAAAAAATTTATATGCAGTTGTCATTTATATATTCGTGAAAGACAAAAGGGGGGACAGAAGGGTAAAAAACAATGCAATGCGAGAGATTCTATTCATTGTGTTTAGCAGTTGCAACAGCCAGCAGTTCAGCATATTCTCCACTTCGTTCGCACATTTGATGGAAAACGCCATCTTCCTTGGTGATAAGGTTGTAGGGAGTATCGAATTCCTTAATTTCACCGTGGTCCAGAACGAGTATACGGTCATAATCAATAACAGTGCGGATACGATGGGCGATGCAAAGCAGCGATGAGTTATTGAATTCGCTACGGATAGTCTGTTGGATTTGGTGGTCAGTGTCGAAATCGACTGAAGATGTGGCCTCGTCCAGGATAATCAGTGAAGACTTTTTGACAAGAGCGCGCGCCAGAGCGATCAATTGACGCTGACCCTGGGACCAGTTGCTGCCATTCTCAAGTACAGGTGTATCTAAAGTGATGTTGCTGTTCTCGTCGTCTACAAGGTGCGAGCGCTTGATAGCAGCCCACAAATCAGCATCATCGTATTGGTCGAAAGGATCAAGGTTGGTACGCAAAGTGCCAGAGAAGAGAACAGGGTCTTGAGGAATAATGGTGAGACGAGAACGCAAATCTTCCAGACCAATGGAACTGATATCCACGCCATCAATGAGGATACGTCCACCAGATGCTTCCATAAAGCGGAAGAGCGAGAGTGCTAAAGTGGACTTACCTATTATATGCATTGATTCAGTTGTCATATCCAAAAAAGAAGAAGAGAACAGTGCTATTTGTTTCTTACCACTACCAGTTCGTCCAACAATACCAATCTTCTCGCGAGGGCGAGTTTCAAAGGAAATCTTACGGAGGACGGCAGGCATCTCTGGCGAGTAGCGCATAACAAGGTCTTCTACCTTCACCGAACCGGTTTCTGGCCAGCTTGGAGGCGGGCAAGTAGCTGGGATATGGACAGGAGCTTCCTCTTCAATATCGAGATATTCGCTGACACGCTCGATGGCGTTCATGTTCATTTCGTTCATAGCATAGCATCGAACGACCCACAACACGTGGTGGGTAAATGTCAAGGAATAGCTGAGTGCGAGCCCAGCCAAGCCAGCATCTACCCAGTTTCGGGACAAAACCAAGACGAAACCTGTGCAGAAGCTGACAAATGCACCGAGAGACTCTACACGGCAATGCAGCCATCGGTTCGTAGCCCACATCCAGATGAATGGTCTGTTGTTGTTGTCGATCTTCTTATAGTTCTCTGCCAGGAAGCGGAACTGGCTGCCGAAAGCGCGGATAGTAACAACACCGTTCATGCTCTCGCTAAATTGCACATAGATCGGACTGCGGGACACCGAATTGAGACGCTTCATATCACGCGAGGTAGCAAGATAGTAGGTGCCTATCAACCAGTACAACAAAGCAATGCCTGCACCAGGTAGCATAAACAAAGGAACGACCCAGGAAATAAGCAAGATCACAAACAAGGTAGCCACGATAGAGTAGACCAGGAAAGACATTTGGGGTGCAACAGCCTGATCGATCGTTTCCATATCCGAGGAAAATCGGTTCACGATGCGACCAATAGGTGTGCGATCAAAGAAACGGACTTTAGCGCGAAGCATACGTTCCAGCAATTCCTGATGCAGACGTCTAGAAGCCTTGAGAGAACCAACGTACATAGTGAAAGAGCGCAAGAAAGTCATGATCAAAGCAACTACGCCGATCAAAACGTAAACACCCAAGTAAAATTCGATATTAACTTCCTTTCCGTTAGCTCCAGTAACAATAGTAGGACCAATATACTTGAGAGTAATCGTGCTTGGCTCGAGAGCCGAGGCTACGCGTGAAATAGAAAAGACTCCAGCAGCAGACATACTGGCGTTGTCCTTGTGAGCATCCCCGTAGGCACTGGCCCAGACCTTGATCCAGTAATCTTGGCCAATGACAGTGCCTTGAGCCGCGCAGAAGATTAACAGGATGAGGACCCAGTACAGATATCCACCAGATGAGCGAATGTAAGTATCGTAGACCGACCAGGTGACACTGCCTTCGGCTCTGGCTTCCTCCTCAGTCAGTTTACCGGCACCGCTTTGCTTTGGAGCTTTAACAGTCTTGGGTACAACAGGAATAGGTCCTTCGGTGGCAGCCATCTCTTCTTCGTTAGCAGTTTCTTCGCTGGCACGCGCCAATTCTTCGCCCAGAACGCCGCTCTTGAGAACAGATAAAGGGTCACCTGCAGCAGCGACTTCACCGTCTTTGAGTGCAACAACGTAAGATGAGCCCTTAATACACAACCCAACGTGGTGGGTTACCAAGATAACGGTGCGGTCGCGCATAAGTTCACCAGTCAAACAATGCTCGTACAAGTGCTTGGCGGTGTGAGCATCCACAGCACTCAGACAATCGTCCAAAATAACAGTTTCGGCCTGGGAGTAGACAGCGCGAGCAATAGCCACTCTTTGCTTTTGACCACCACTGAGAGTAACACCTTTTTCACCGACTTCCGTCGAGTCGCCGTACTCCAAAATTTCCAAATCCCTTGTGAGAGCTGTCATGTAGATAACCTTCTCGTATCGCTCCGCATCAAAAGGCAAACCGAACAAGATATTGTCCCTAATACTGCAGTTCTGGAGCCATGCAGATTGGGCGACGTAGGCAATGCCAGAAGGCGAACCACCGAGTGGGCCGTTGCGGCTAGGGGTCTTGCGAGGCAAGCACACAGCACCAGACATACAATACGTTTCGCCGAGCAAACTAGCAATAAGAGTCGTCTTGCCAGAGCCGGTGGGGCCGCAAACGATCGAAAGCTTGTTGCGAGGGAAAGAAAGGTTCAAATTCTTCAGGTTGGCTTTGTCCAGATCTCGTTCTTGGTATACGCTCTTCTCCCAGGCGAAGGTGGCATTATCCACGAAGCCAATAAAAGGAGCATCGGGACCAGTCGCAGAAGGAGGCTGCTCGACTTCGTCTTCAGCCAAGAAACCGTCGATACGCTTGGTTGCAACGTTAGCTTGGAGGAGCCAAGTGAGCAAGAGAGGCAATTCGTCCAAAGCGGCGCGGAAAGTATTGAAAAGTGCGACTGCAGTGAAGGCAGTGGAGGCAGTCAATTCGTGGTTGCGAGTGTACGTGTAGAAAACGACAACCATAATGAAGACAGGAATTAGAAACCAGCAGCACATCATGTAGAGGAACATGAATAGTCGACCACGAATAGCCTTCAACTCTTCAGTTCGTGCTTCAGTGACACGCTTTCGAAACTCCTTTTCCCAAGCAAAGAACTTGACAATACGAATAGCACCCAAAAGTTCATTCACTGTCTTGATACGCTTATCGGTAGCGCTCATGACCTTTTGATGGACCTTTTGGTACCGCATGCTCAAAAATGCTGGGACAGGTTGAGCAAGGAACATGGCCAGGACGCCCCAAAGTGCAGCAGTGCCCAGCAATTCGTACAATAGCCAGATACTGATAGCAATCTGGATTGGATATGAGTAAAAGTAGAAAAAGTACGCAGCCATTTCACCAAGCTTTTGAGCATCGACGGAAAGCAGGTTGTTAACATTTCCTTTGGTCTTGCCCTTTTCAGAATCTTCCTCTGTAGCGGCACTGCTGACATCTCGTCTCCTCAATGCCTTGTCGAAGACCTCACCGATAATAATGGACTGGATACGGATGCCGATACAACGGCCGATATACAAGGATTGCTGCACTGCCAATGATTGGACCAAGCTTGTGATGAACAAACCAAATACATACAAGTAAGCCGACGATACAGGTTCGCGGTTTTCAGGTTCGCGGTTTTCAATGTATTTGATGACCAAGTTCAAAAAGAGCGGTGGACCAAACATTCCCACTATTAGGGTGATAAGTATAAAAGATTTGAGTGATCAATCAACTGCTCCTGACTTACAGTTCCAGATTAAGCTGTATGCAGCTTGCAAAATCAACGGTCCCTTGAATGTCTTGAACAGCGATATTTTGATTGACTTGGCCTTTTGCTTGCGATAGAATGCCAGGGTGTTCTTGGTTCTGTTTTCAGGTGGCAATTCCAATAAATCTTCATCATTCAAAGTGCGTTTATATCCTTCTTTCATCATGGACTCGACCCAGTTGAACATGAACTTGGAATACAGTGAAGCCCATTTCTCACCAGATACAATGCGACCCTATTTTTTTTTACATTAATGAGTCAGATTTTTGATGTTTCTTAATGGCAGATATGTGTTATCATACATCTTCAGTGGTCACAGGTTCCACAGGAGCATGGCGAGTTTCCAGAGCGATGATGCAAATGATACCGAGTGCGACAGCATTGCTGACGAGAGAAATGCGGTATCCGGTACCGATATGCTCCAAGTAATGGGCGACATAGAAGGAGTACAAGTCCGCAAAGCCGATAAGCAAGAAAACAAAGTACCAGATATTGAGCTGCTTGCAAATTTCATCTGCCACAGGTTTAGCTGTCTCTGGGAGCAGGAAGTTTGCAAATGCAAGGATCAATGCAAAGCCCTAACAAGTATACTTTACATCAGCTTCCTTTTCTTGGCTGAAGCCATTTCCCAAAGCTTTCCCAAAGCTTACCCAAAGCGCAGCATGGAGACCATGGACAAACAGCATATAGGTGTAGCTGCTTTCAACTGCTCCATCTAGCTCGTAAGTTCCGGAAAGTAGTTGATGAATTGCATAGATGTATAATGCAAAAGGCACGACGGCCAAAAGACGTGCAAAGCTATATACAGTCCAGCGAGCAGGCAGTTCATCGTATCCAGGGGTGAGTGTGCTGCCATTGGAGGACAAGTCGTCGCCGAGCTCGTCTTGTTCAGCCTGAATGCTATCCTGAGTTGTTGTGGGAAGGGTATCGTTGGTGGCGCCATAGCCACTGTAGCGAGAAGAAGGATCTTTTAGAGGTGCGTAGACGGCAATACAGCTTCGGCGGTATCGTGCAAAGACAGAAACAATGGCGATCAAGGAAGATGCCAGAATGATAAGAGGCAGGAGACCGTCAATGACACTGGAAAATCACCGGTTAGCAGCAACTTTCGAAATGATACATATGCTTACGCACGTTTCCCGAAAACAAGGCGTAAAGTCCTCGCCCGCCCAAGGAGCCTGGTCCAAGCGTTTTAGAATTTGGTTTGTTGTTTTGTTTACTAAACTTTATTTGCAATAGCTTACGGTGAAAGTACAATTCAAAAGCATGGATAGCTTTCCAACTGTTTGGACTGTATGGCGATAGAGGAAGAAAGAAGAGTGCAGAAAAAAAATGCGCGGACGAATGCAATTATGGTCGTAAACTTTGTACGGACCGCAGCAGTCATCAAAAGACCCCGAAGCAACCGTTTTTGCAAGATTTCGCCAAATTAGGCTATGTTGAAAAAAAAAGTGCGTGCTCACTGTGCTACCCAACGATCTTTTACTGAACTAAATACAAATCAATGTCATTGCTTTTGCTCGCTTCGATTGATCCCAGCTCTTTTTTGAGTTTGCTTGTAGAAATAGCACAGAGAGTACCCCTGGAATTGCAAGGAAACGTCGATGTTACGTGTTCCAACAAGCGCTGCTTGCACCTGGCTGCTGCGAAAGTCTGTCCGAGCATTCGGTAGTTTTTTTCGGACTCTTTGGCTTCACGTTTGTCCATTCCAAGGTAGCCACCATTCTGAGACTAGCAAGTCAGCTATCTGTGGATATTCTCTATATCAGCAGTCTGGACAGTGGCAGCAATGACTGATTTCACAAACGTTACAACCTATGCTCAGCACCCTACCTGTCCATTTTACGTATAGCATGAAAACAAAGAAGCAGGGACCACATCCGGAACTGGGGAAGAAGTGCAATGGATCTGTGTGGAACGTTGTACCACGCAAGTCCTTTCTTTCGGCTATGAACTTCGATAAAACTGCGATAAAACTGCTGCTCCTTTTTGCATGCAAGTCTCCGCTCCATCATTATGCAGCCAGATTGTAGAGAATCATCGCAAACTGGACATTTGCCTCTTTGTTGTCATCTCTGACATAAGACGATACAGCTCGTTACTTTGCATCGTGGACCTATCAATCAAGATAAAGCATTGCAAGACCCCGCTTTGCTCAAGTCATTAGGTAACATTGAACCAAGAATAGCAAGCCGTTTACAGATGATTATTGACGTTCTAGAAGAGAGTGCACATAGCTCGCTCATACTATCGACAGTGTTACGCATTCTATCTGCGATAAGTCGCTGTGTTTTCACTGGATTCTCTTTTTATTTCAATTTGTTAAGCAAAGTTACCATTGGAGCACGTAGCAAGCGCAATATAGCACGGGACTTGATTGATCCCTCGAGAACTCCGAACCTTTGGACGCGTGTCTCACAAATGGTAAGTTTCTACAAAGATTTTCCTCGTCTGTGCCCAGCCTTTGTACGTATCTTGGTTTTCGAAGTTTGGTGGGACTATCCCTCTGGCGGTCTTGACGATTATGGTCGACGAGAAAATGTGCGCAGTGATTTATAAATGACTGCAACGTATGGTTCACGCAAGTTCCTCAACCTTTGTATATGCTTGTTCCTGCGTCTTATCAATACCTCATTCATGTATTAAAGTCAGCTATAAAAGTACATATATACAAATAAATATCTTTATGCAACGTGTATGCGGTAAGAGAGAGAGATCTGCAACTATACTCGTGCGAACTAGTCGTAACCAATGTAATGGGACGCTGCATGTATGTCTAGAGTATGTTTTGTTTCAAGTTTTAGTTGCATACACCCCGCAGCTACGATAAGTAAGATGAAAACAGTATGTAGCGTCCTGCAGCTTCGTACATAGTGTCGTGCCGCTATTCATTGGTAATTGCGATAACCAGAAAGTTTCCTGCCTCTACTACATTTACAAGGATGACCTCCGAGCTACTATGCTATCGAAAGAATCTGTATAGTTCCCAATATGAAGAAAGGCTATGTATGTATAGCGCCATCATCAAAATTGTTGCTGGAAACGGTACACCATCATTACCTAATAGACGTTGCTGCGCATTGATGTGCACGTAATAAAGCACTGAATACATAAAGCTAAATCTGGTCCTAAAAAATTTACTCCTTCGAATCAATCCATCGAGTGTGCATCTAACAAAGTTCGGTATTTAGTCCATCCGAGCAGACCGATAAATCGGAAACTCTTCAATGCAATTTGTGATTTTGGCTTATCGATGATCTCGGATACGGAATATTTATTTCTCCGGCTGCCGTGCTAGCAAACGGAAGAGGGCTTCCACATGTCCAGCAAGTCACATTGGTTATCTTGAAAGATTTGTACTTGTATCTTTGTCCATATAGATGCGCGCAAGTTTATACGTACCCAGGGTCGCATTATCTCGGATATATCGACACGCTGCAGGCCTTCCGTGCATCTGACGATGGTGCCGGCCCGTTCCAAAAAGAAATCGCCAAGACGATCAAGTAGACGCACATGATGTCATTGGCCCCGTAAAATATGAGAACATACATTGCAGACTTTTCGAAATAGAAAAAGTATTACAAAGTGATGGACTGTTTATTTGGTGCGGGTGATAGCAAGGTATTCAAATGCAAGGTATGGAGGAGAATAGATATGGTAACGGGTATGGGCGACGCAGCTTATATGCTACAGTACCGCCAGGGTAGTCAAGGTAAAAAGGTTTAAAATAAGAAAAAGATATACTGTCGCACCCGCGAATGGTGATGAGCACGTGGGCACGTAATCAGCTCACACAAAGATTCGATCCACAGTTGAGAATACTTTTCAGTCGCACATCGTATACTCAGCTGTGAGTGAGAGAGAGGCACGCAAACGACGGAGGAGAAAATTGATGAGTCAAAAAGAATAACGCTTTGCATGCCAATTTCGAAAACATAGAGTGCGTCTTCAACAGCAAGCAACAAAGAGATCTTTAAACACTAGACCGTCTGGTGAATAGATCATCCGATTTTGTGCAGTAGCTGGCGTGGTGCACTTGCTCGCGTGACAAGCACGTCCACCTCAAATTCTTTGCAGACTTCCACTGCTGAGGGGTATCCAGGCAGCAATTAATAATAATCGTTGAACTTTGATGACCAAGAAGAGATACAGAGAATTGTGCAAAGTGTAAAAAGGATTACAAATAGAATATCGTGATGATGGAGTGAGTTGTGAAATATTGGACTACAGGTCTCCGTCCTCTGACATTTGTCTTTCCAAAGTTTCATGCCGGATATTGTATGCCTCAGCCAATGTCTACAGATAAAGAGAGAAAAGGAAACGGAAAATCAGTGTTGTCATTCACGCAAGTTTCCAACCTGACATACCCTGGATACATCAATGCGTGGTAGCCGGAGCATCATTGTCCGAATTTCTGACTGCTCAAGATCTTCAAGGTTTTCGCGTGCATGCATAAGGATGGCTATAAAGAACGTTCATCAGCTGTCTCCAATCAACATTGATCAGCCATGTCTGTACCTAGGCAGAAGAACGGATGGAATTCGATAAAATCGGGCATAGCAAAGTAGGCATCTGCGTATAAATAAATACATTGTGCGTAAATAATAGGCTCGTCCGAGGACATGTGGTGTCACCTCCTACCCCATAATCGTACAAGATCCTGAAACCGCAGTTCCCGAGCCAGCATATGTTGTAACCACGATGTCGTCCATTCATTAAGATCTACTTCCTCCTCTTCAAAATAATTGCACCTAAAAAAATTGGGTAAATACGGATCATAATTCGAATAGTGCTGTCACTTGTAACGTACAATTCGGGTAAGGTTGATCGAAACAAGGTCATAAAGTTTGCAACGCTCTCTTTGATCGTATGAGTGGTATAATATTCATCTACAGAAAGGGATTGACTCTGTATCAGCATGGTTCCAGAGAGAGGCTTTGGAATGTTGGTGAGAATATTTGTTTACCAAGCATCTGCATAAAGCGTTCAAAGCAAAAGTATGCATCGCATTCCTTGTCGAGGACGTAAATAAACGGTGCACTGATTGATACCAGGGCAGGATGATATTCTGCGTCTCGATTTGAGTTCAAGTAAGCCAAGATGATATTTTCAAATCGCTCCAAGTAGTGGCGACCAGCGAGGAGAGGCTCGCGATTCTGATACCGAGTGACCTCGCCGCGAATGCGTTTTGAGACCTCGGGATTGGTCTTGTCTATGAGTTCATAGTCTTCTCTCCTTGCTTTGGAATTAGTCAGCTCCTTGGCTGCGGGAAGAAACACGAAAAAATTTAGCTTTTTCTATGCGCAGCTGTCAGCCTGTATCCACTCACAGCGATCCGCTTGTTGGACGCCCAGCAGATATTTCCAGACTTCCTATATACAGTTTAGTCAGTCGCTGCTCCGTGCTTAAATGAGGAGTATATTTCAGGTGCACTTACCCCACGGAGCTGGTGGGGGACGCCGTGTCGAGCAAGTAACCTCAGCCGTTCCAAGTCCACGTATGTCTCGGACTGGAGGATCTCGTTGTAATCGTTAAAGTTTGACAAAGCTTCTTCATCGTCGTTTATGCTCATATGTGACAGTCGTTCTCTTTGCCCTTGTGTTCGTACAATGCGCGAAGTACTTGTGGGGGACAATTGCAGCATGTAGTGGAGTTGTGTGTGCGTGGTTGTTTCTGGAAAAGCGCGAAAAAAAAAGAGAGACTTTGAACCGCTTGGCCCAAAAAAAAAATGTCGGAAAAAAAATCAGCTTGTGTGCTGGTTGGCTGGGTGACGTTTGGGTATCCAAATCAGTGACGAACGATCGCGGCCTTTTCCTTGCTTCGCACCAATGGCCGCCCGCTTTCTCCGAGGTCGGTTCAAGAACGGCAAGCTGCAGTTTATTTCAGCCGAGCGAAAGCAACTCGAGTTCGCGGCGACGAGAAGCGCCGAATTTTCTCGCAAACTTTTGATGACCTGATACAGAATATATGGCATAATTCAACAACGTAGAAACACCTGCTGATGAGGCCGTCCATCATCTGTTAAAGTTTTCTATGAAAAGTAAACGCATGGAAATATGAGAAGAAGGTCTAGCGAAGAGTAAAGAAACTCTCTTCAGGCTTCTAACCCAAATATGTGACACACTTTCTTTAGCATAGTAGTTCCGTTCTTAATTCCCCTGCTAGAACGATTTGCCGTCAGATTAGCCCCCACTTTCTATGTCTTAAAACAACAGCCTACAAAGTAGTAGATGCCTGTATCTATCAATTATACTAAAAATGCTCGAAGATTTTTTATGAACATTTTAGTAAAGATGCTACTTTTCTTTGATCTCATCCACATAATCAGACGTCTGTAGAGTTGATGAGACAACAATACGTCAACGTTGTAAAATGTCATTCGCGATTAGCATGCGGCGCGCTCGACGACTCCAGACGCAAAGCCTTCTGACCATTATTGCTGATAAGTACGTATTATTATTATAATGATTGAAATTAAACGGTGAGACATCCAGACAATTTTGATTAAAATGGATGAGAGTAGGTGCCATATCTGGACAAGCATACGAACATTCATTGTATCGACAATCACGCCGGCGATGCAACATATCGCGCTCTACGCTTCGTATAATGAGTCTGCATTTTCACGTATCACTGATGGTTTTGGGTTCAATTATCTGAACAAAATGGAATTTATCTGCAGCGACTTGAAATGTAGAGTAAACCGATGTTGAAGCATTGCACATTACAGAATAATGGAAGCAGCAATGTATTATTTGTAGAATCCAAAATATGTAACCACGAGGTGATAGTATTCCGTAGACTCCCAAGCATGGGGATCGTATTAATCGCCGTTTCAAAGGCTTCTCCAATGCTCTCAGTGTTTGCGCTAAGTGATTTGCCAAGTTTTATATCTGTAATCAGACATATACGCCGAATATCTATGGAATCGTTCGTAAAATGCAACTAAACTTGATTGCAACAGAGACAGTGCTTAAGTTTGCATTCCGAGGTGTCGGCTAATACATTATACATGTGTATGGTTTTGACGTGGTCTCTACGTTTGTTTTCTCTCAAGTTGCGGTGACATTGAAAAGGAAAATGACTATTCCAGACGGAGCTGAATTTGGCGGCGGCTCGTGCTTTTGCCCTTCCTGGACTCAGCAACAGCAACAACCTTAGTTGTGAACCTATACTTGCGCAGCAGAACCGAGATTGAACTGAGCGTTTGAGCGAACCTTTATTTGCCTAGGTATACTTGAATGAAGCAGTGCATGGCGTCGGAAAGCCCATACATCGCATCGCTTGCGGAAGATTCTGCACAGAACAAGCCCGACAGTTTTAAAGATACCACCGCTACCGACGGCGATTCCCTCTCCAAATTGCAAGTGTTCGGTCACCCTCCGTCGTCTTCTACGGACGCAATAAACGGCTCAGAGGCTAGTTGCTCAGGGGCTGATAACGAGCTGGCTACCACGAGCTCAGCGGCAAAAGAAGAAGAGGGTAACGCTCGTCTTTCCAGGCCGACTCCTCCGCACAGTCCAGCAATATCGCTAAACTCGGAAGCTTGCATGGCACGAGCATTCAATATTTACGAGCAAGATGCTTTGGATTTTGAGAAGGGAGCGAGGGAAAATGGACACTGTCAACGCTCTCACGCTTTAGATAACGATACAGACATACAGGAATCAGGAACACAAGCGCAATTGCTTACTGATCGAATAGAGGCACACACGGAAAATGTACGTACGGCCCTAGAACCCGCAGATACATTTACACAACAAGCATCAGAGGTAGAAGAAATTCGTGGAGAGTCTATCGCGGACGAGATGAGTGGACCCCTATCCGCCGAAGAGAATCAAATGACACAAGCAGAAGATATGCAATTTATGCAAAATGGTCCCTTCTCAGATCATGAGCAGCGACAAGGACAAGAACCTACGTTTGCATCGTCGACAATGGATCACCGGCCGTCATCAACCGACACCGAGGATCACGACGTTGCGGTGTTATCTACTATCGATGCTAACGCACAGGAACAAGAGCTCAATATACCAGCAAACGAAACCAATGACGAAGACATGAGGGAAAGGGAGCAAAGGCCTGGTGCTTCTCAGAATATACCTGAAGGCAATGCACAATCGAATCGACAAGAAGCAAGCTTAGAAGAGCCTATGTCCCAGACAAATATACCTTATATATCCACGCCCACTGCAAGGCATAGTGATGATGATCATCATCATTCGGAGGAGCAACGCATATCTGATAATATACCTGATTCCGTCCCAGTTGGAAACACAGACGGAATTCCCGAATCGGATACCACCGCTGCCCAAGCTAATGATCGTGAGGATCGAGTACCATTGAGCTTTTCTGAAGACGATGGTGCGCTGACAGAGCGCTATGGAACAGACTGGCCACGTGAGGTGCCTGTCGACGATGAAAATGGACGACGAGCTGAAGAGGAACCAGAGATAGAGGCAGGACCTCCGCACTGGCCTCCACAATCGCAGCCAATGAATCGACAAGCAAGCCGCGAGTCTGACCAAACCTTGTTAAATCTTCCAAGGCAGCGAGTTTGGGAAGCGGACAGGCAAGCGCAAGAGTGCCGTCGATGTAACAGACGTTTTAATTTCCTGATCCGCAGACATCATTGCCGGTATGTAACTTTGAACAATATGCTAAGATTGGTTGCATAACATACTTGGTGTCTAGACGATGCGGCCAAGTTGTGTGCGACCGGTGCAGCAGCCACAGGATCCGTCTACCACCCGAAGAAATAATCCAAGACCCGGTAATAAGTCGAGCCCATTACCCAATGATTGCTATGCATCCTCAAAGAGTATGCGATGTGTGCGTTCGCATACCGGTCAAAGAAACATCGTCTTCGTCCAGGCAGCGACAGGGAACAGGTCCCATGTCGGTCGGTCAGATGAAACGGACAGGAAGTTCGCAAAGTATCATGACAGAGTGCCCGGTCTGTGGTACAGACCTGCTCGGTATGCATAAAGGGGATCAAGAAAAACATTTACAAACTTGCTTAAACTCTGGAAGTCCGCCTGTGAGACCTCCACGTTACATTGGTAAGACTCTAACGTTTATATTGCTGTGTCCAGAGTTCACTAACATGGTCAATGGCTGCAGTCTATACATTATCCGTCGATTCCCCTCAAATAGGTTATGAATGCCCGATTTGCTTTGAGGAATTTGAAGCTGGTAAGAAGGACTCATTGATAGAATGAAAGTTTCAGCTAATCAAAAACAAACGGGGTTATAGGACAGAAAATAGCACGAATGATTTGCTTATGCTCATATCACCAGAGTTGCCTTGCTGACTGGTTAGAACGCGGCAAAGGTTGTCCTGTACACTTTGATTCAACATTCTGATCGTCTCCCCTTTCCTTTTCCTCGTTTTCATTTCAAGCCGCACACTAAAGCAGATTTGCGTTTTCTTTACCGAATTGAGTTCTTACGTGTTAAGTGCAGGTTCACAAGTCTGCTTCAGTACTGGTTTCCGCGTTCAAACGAAAGCATAATATTATTTGATACGGTGCATTGAGAGTCGTAATTAAAGTATTGCATTCAAAAGGCCAGATTGTGAGGAGACTGTATATAGTGTATAGTGGGCGTAACTCCTTTCAATCATCTGTATCCATCGTGAAGCTATTGCGCTCTCGCGTCCGATTCTAATGTAACAAAAGATACGTATAATGCAAATTTCGACGTGGGATACGTCTGGAGGAAGATATAAAATTACATAGTCTCAAACATTTGAACCTATACATGCTACATTGAATATGCGGCACTCGCGGCCACAAATAATCCTTGGCAAAAACAATAGAAAGCAGCGTGTCCCTAGCGTACGCAGCAGCGGCTGCTCTCCAAAACAGGTCGGAGTTCTGGAGAGAAATAAAAAACATTTTGGCACTAGTGTCAGTTTTTGCCACTTTTCTCTTTTTTCTATACAACAATTATGAGCCCCTCTGCTGAAAACGATACCGGTTTTGGAACCCGCGCTATTCATGCTGGACAAGAGCCTGACCCCGTCACCGGCGCTGTCATCCCACCCATTTCTCTATCCACCACCTTCAAGCAATCTGCTGCTGGTGTCCACAACGTAAGGTTACGATGTCATAGGAAAGCACGTCGGAGCTGTCTAACTTTCCCACGAATTTTAGGGCTACGACTACTCTCGTTCCGGCAACCCTACCAGAGGCAACTTTGAAGCCGCTGTAGCTGCTTTGGAGGGTGGCAAGTACGGTGTCGCATTTTCATCAGGTTCAGCTGTCACCGCATCCATCCTCGGATTTTTGGGTGCCGGAACACACGTCATCTCTGTCAACGACGTTTATGGCGGAACCAACCGTTATTTCACTAAAGTGGCTGTGCATCACGAAGTTGAGGTCACTTTTGTAGATTTGACCGATGCTGCCCAAATCAAGCCGCACTTCAAGGAAAACACAAAGGTAATGCATATGGCGCAATTTCATGCGCCAATGATGAACGCACGAATGATATGACAGCAGGAACAGGATTACTAATTCTTGAATATTTCTTCTATTCGGACAGCTTGTTTGGATTGAGACCCCTACCAACCCCACTCTCCGTATTATCGACATCCAAGCTATTGCTGAGCAAGCACACGCACATGGCGCCCAGTTGGTTGTCGACAACACTTTTATGAGCCCATACTTCCAGAACCCATTGAGCCTTGGTGCTGATCTCGTTGTCCACTCTGTAACCAAGTACATCAACGGTCACTCTGATGTTGTAATGGGTGTTGCAGTTACCAGCAACGAGCAGCTTATTGAGAAGCTTCGCTTCATCCAAAATGCTATGGGTGCTGTTCCATCCGCATTTGACTGCTACCTCGCCCGCCGTGGTCTTATGACTTTGGATGTTCGCATGAAGCGCCACGAGGAAAATGCTTTGGCTATTGCCCAATTCTTGGAGAAGCACCAGCAAGTTGACGAAGTTATCTACCCTGGTTTGCCATCCCATCCTCAGCACGAACTTGCCAAGCGCCAGCAAAGGGGTTTCGGTGGCATGGTTTCCTTCCGCGTCAAGGGCAACCTTGACAACGTGAACAAGATCCTCAGCAACCTCAAGTTGATTACTTTGGCCGAGTCTCTTGGTGGTGTAGAATCCCTCATCGAAGTCCCTGCTGTCATGACACACGCAGGCATTAGCCCTGAAGTTAGAGCAACTCTCGGTGTCACTGATACCTTGTTGCGTCTCTCCGTTGGCATTGAATCATGCGCAGACCTCATCAAGGAATTGGATCAAGCATTGAACTTGGCATACCTATAGAGCATTAGAAGACACACAACAGCCGCATTTATGTTACCTTTCCACCTATCATCCAATTTTGCATAGAAAAAAAATTAGTTGCGTATCAATGTTTGTTACCGGATAAACTACATCAATCGTAAAGTTTTGTTCTTGCTTATCTACAATTATTGCTATCATATTCCAAGCTTATTAATATTTTGACTTGCATATGCATGCACAGAGACGATGTTAGGTGCAGTTCGACCATGACTTTTGCACTTCAACAAATATTTGACAAATTTTCGCTGCCGCTACTCGTTTGTTTCACTTGCCATGCAGATTCGAGCGGCGCTGCCGAAATCGCCACTGGACATCCCCGTGCGCCAAGCTTGCTCCTTCTGTTGTCTGTGAAAATGTCCTTTAACGACCTGGAGCAAGGTTTTGGTTCAAGTGACTCTCGAGCTGCTCGCCTGGGCAGGTCACCGTTGAACGGTATGGAGCATTCGGAGGAATGAGCTGATTTACGTTTATTCTAATGGAATGTGAGCAAAGGTGACGATGATCGGGAATACAAAGCAATCGTGCAGAGAGTTTCACAGCAAGTTTTCCTTATCAACGGCAATATTTCAAGCATCGAGCGTCTAGTTGGATTTTTGGGAGGACCTAGAGATACGACTGATGTGCGCAACAAACTGTATGATATATGTATTCTTGCCATTTTACGTGACGAGGCTAACCTCTTCGTTATTCAGGCATGACGTGACAGAAGCAACTCGGGAGTTAATTAAAGACTCTACAAGCGATATCAAGAACCTTTCGCAATATCAGACTTCAGATCCATCTAAAGCTGTAAGTTTGCCAAGTATGGATCTAGAGCTATATCTTTCTTACGTATGCTTTGCTTTTAGCGGCAACGGAAGTTGGAGCAACAGAAGCTTTCCAAGGATTTTCAAAAGGTCCTGGGAGACTTTCAAAGAATGCAACGTATTTCTGCTAGCAAGCAGAGAGAATATGTAGACAAGGCAAAAGCGACAACTGCGATGCTCCAGTCGCAAGTGTGAGTTGAAGAAACAATGGCCGCTATATAACAGGTGCTAAGTATACGCGTTACAGCGCTGAGGAGGAGGAAGAGCAACAGCATCAACAGCATCAACAGCAACTGCAACTAGACGATACCCAAAGAAGATTACAGCTTCAAGCTCTGGACAATGAAATAGAATACAACGAAGTGCTCATTTCCGAACGCGAAGAGGAGATCCAGGGAATTGAGCAAGGTATCACAGAGCTAAATGAGATATTTCGCGATCTTGGTATGCTTGTCAACGAGCAAGAAAGTGGCATCCGTAAGTTATTAAATCGGTACACCTTGCACATGGATATTCACACCTTTTAATTTAGAAAGCATATACGGAAACGTTCTCAACATTGCGCAGAACACGCGACAAGCTGCTGATGAACTTACGACTGCCAACCGTCACCAAAAGAATGCACGTAAAAATATGTGCTGTCTCTTGCTTATTATTACAATCGTAGCGTGTGTATTGGCTCTTATCATTGTTGTTGCCAAATAGTTTTACACGTGAGGATGTATAAGGAATACGTCGTAAATGCGTGTATGCATATGTGTGTGTGCGTATGTGATATTTTTGTCTAACTGTAAAATACAATATACCATTTTTTTACGAACAGAAATTAATGACCAGTGGTTTCGATCTTTTCATCCTTTTTTGTGCTTTCTTTTTGTTCTTGTTCTTCTTTCTCTTCTCCTTTTCCTTCTTCTTCCTCCTCCTCCTCTTCATTGTCCAATTGCTCTGCAATTTTGTCCGAGATAGCCAACGCCTCGGACATTACTTCAGACAAGTACTTTCTGTTGGCTTCGTCGTCGGGTAGACGCACGTCGTCGTCGAAAGCACTGTCGTCCTCGAACCCGGTTAGGAGTGGATCGTTTTCATACGTCGGTAATAAATATCTAAGAGGAGAAAGTCAGGACTGTTGGCAGAGAATATAAAAGGATGATGCTTACTTTGGATCTTTCCAATATTCGGCATCTTTTGGCAGAGTTTTCGTAAAACAGCCCTTCTCTTTCATGTGAGGTGCAAGTTGCGAGAAATCGTCGACAACATGACCGCATGCGAAGCACTTGTTAAGGGAAGATTGGTGGCGGATATAGTTGATGAGGACAACGGTCTTGTAAAAATCGAGATCATGGGCTTCTCTCACGGCAGACAGGTCGAAGGAATGCACCGATTTCATATGCTCTAGAGCATCTTTAGGTGTTGGCAGCATTTCATCGTCGAACAGACACATGGTAGGCTCCGACTCTTCTTCCTCCCAATCAGCCCAGGAACTAGATACAATTATTAGGATAATAAGAGATATGCCTTCATACGTTGTTTAGACTTACTCGTCACGTCTCTCGTCCTCGCTGTCACCGTTATCTCTTTCAAAATGTTCCCAGTTCTTGCCAGGTTCCAGATAGTTGATGACATAAAAGCGATCGTACTGCCGGTTTTTGGGTGCAATCTTGAAGTGCTTCTTCTTTCGCATATGTTTTCGCAAAACCGGTGCACTTGTGAAAATCTTTTCACAGTAAAGGCATTGCAGTCTGCAAAGTATCACGTCAGCTCCGTATATTCATTTAGAGAACATTCACGCTCTCACGTACTTTGCAAGCTTTCCTTCCAAAACGTCCAAGAACTCGTTAACGTTGACGAGATTATCCGGAAGTCCAATGTTAAAGTTGTGTTCAGAAAACATGTGCTTAAACAGTGTGGCTCTGGCGTGGCATGATATTAGCACTTTGATCGGATCGATTGCATCGTTGTGTAAACTAACCTATTCTCGCACACAATCTTACAGAACAAGCACTTGCGTTTCATCTTTGCATCTACATCTCTTTCACGCTGTTGGATATTCAAGACTTCATCCTAAACGAGCCACGGTTAATAACAATGATGTGCATCCGTTCTCGCATTTGGATGGCTACCAATTTTCTTCGTTGCATCTGCTCTCTGATTTCCTTATCCAATGCACAGTGCCCGGGATCAATTATGTATACTGTAACGTATCCGTATGAATATCAACACGTCGCATATAGCGGGGCGATGCAGTACTTACCGTCGGAATCGTTGGTTTCTTTCTTTCCAAACTCTGAGACAGGCTTGCTTTCAAGCTCTTTAGCCCATCGATTAATGTATTGATCAAGTGCCATATACATGTGATGAAGATTCGCAAATACTAGGTGATGTTCGTTGCGAAAATGTGTCACCAAGGCTGTTGTATCGAGGAAAGGTTCGCTGACGGGACATTGTTGGAAGGGGCACAGAATAAAGGTGGATACATGGTAAGGCGGTATTGGCTGGTCAATAGGGTCGGGAGAGTTATCGTCTTCATCGGCGGAAGAGTCGCCGCCAGACTCTTGCTGTTGTTGATCGCCATGATCTGGCTTGGCTCTCTCTTTGCTGAAGGAGGCACGGAGATCGCGACTCTTTCGTCGCGCGGCTGCCGAGCTGTGGCCGTTTGTCGGTTTGCTCTTCTGCTTTGGTGGCTTCCGATCGGCCTTTGCATGGGCCTCTTGAGTGGTATGTTTCGTTTTTACAGTCTGCCACTCTGTTTCCATGGCGCACATTGCAGTGGAAAAAAATTGACAGACAAATAGTGGGCTGAGATTGAGGTTTCCTGCATATTCTTGTCTCACACTGTCGGTAGAATCTTGTGGAAGATTCGCACAGAGGTTGCCTTGAGCATATCCATCAAGGATAATAGACAGCCCTTAATCACCCATTTATGACCTAAACTGGCTGCAGCTCTCTTCGATGCTGAAAGGCAAACATTATAGTTTTCAAATAACTGAAAACATTATTCTCGCCAAAAATTAAAGCCCAGATAGAGTATAGATGTGGGAAGTACAATAGAAAATGCTGCGAAATCTCGAAAAGTAACAACGCAAAACCTACTATATTCACATCCAGTAAGCTTGGTCTCTATCAGAAGAGAATAAACGTTACAATATTCTTTCCTTTGTCAGAATGTATTGAATTAAGGTTTATTAAGTCTTAGTTTTCAGAGGAAAAGAAAAGTTGCAAACGACTGGAATGTTACGGGCCGAACGGCTCATATGTCCAAATTCTTGCACGATTGTCACCGGAACCAGTGGCAAACATGGGTCGCCTTCCAGGGCTTGTTGCTACAGATATGACTGAAATTGTTCATGTTAGCAAAGTTGTATCACACGGGCATTGCTCCTGGCAGTCTGTCTCTGTAGATCCTTACCTGAGTTTTTGTGGCCTTGAAGCATAAATTGCGTTTGGCCTGTTCGAGGATCCCAGAACTGGACACCTCTATCCTTGGAACCAGATACAATCCAGTTACCATCTGGTGTTGTTGCCACGGACAAGACAAAGTCCTTGTGGCCGTTGAATACTTGAATGCACGGGTTCTTGCCTCTTTCGCTACCGTATGCGTTCGTACCGAGCTGCCACATTCTCAATGTCTTGTCCAAACTGCCGCTGATCAACGTCTTTCCGTCCGGCATAAATGCGACAGAGTAGACGCTGTCCTTGTGTCCTTCCAACTTCTCAAGTAACTGTCCTGTTGATGCGTCCCATACACGCACCACCTTGTCCAAACTTCCAGCGGCTACAAGACGACCATCAGGTGACACGGCAACGCTTGTGACACCAGGATCTTTCTGATCAAGTTCCGGAATTGGCAGGACATGTATACATCTCTTCTCCACCCAGTTCCATATCCGTGCAGTTCGATCACCGGAACCAGACACTAGGAACGAACCATCGCGACTGAATTCCAACGAGTAAATGTCCTGTTCATGGCCTCGTAATACACAAACAATTCTCTTCTTCGCAATTTCCCAGATCTACATTGCATACTGGAGTTTGCATCACTGTCCGTAACATTTTTCTTTTCTTTTTACTTACTCTAATTTGCTTATCCTCAGCACCAGTTGCCAAATGTCTGCCATCCGGGCTGAAGCTGACAGAGCGGATATACAAGTCTCCTTCCCTTTCAGCGTTTGTATCTTGCAGTACTCTAAGGATTACAGTATTAGCGTATGTGGATTTGAGTGGGATCGGCAGTGAATGCATTTTCTGTCTTTACATACGCGACTCTGTTGGCATTGTATGTGTCGTAGATATATGTAGCCTGATTACATCCGGCTGCCATGTAGCGACCGTCTGCACTGAATTTGACGCAGCAAACCACACTGGTGTGATCAAAAGTGTGAAGAAGCTCAACTTTAAGGTTTCGAGGTACTTTGGGATTGAACCTACACAGATGTGCATCCGTGTCACTTGTGCGATCACTCTTTCTTTTCAAGATGCGAGAACACTTACAATGCAAACCAATCCTGTCCTTCAACTTTCATGTTTGCTGGTACATTGTCGGGATCAACGTCGGCCAATCCGCCAAGAGATCCAGCTCCAGGCGCTTTCGTGGTTTGTCCTCCAGAGACTCGTCCACCAGCAGCTGTGTCGAAAGATAGGTGCGATGAGATGTTATGTCGAGAGATCTATATTACTATTTGCTTCCTACGTACCGTGTGGCGGCGGGGGCGAAGATGTCGTGTGTTGTGGTGGCGGTGGTGGTGGCGCGCCATTCATATACGGCGTACCGCTGGACATTGGTTGTTGCGGCGGTGGAGGTCCATTGTGATGTCCAGCGGGTGCGCCGTAAGCTGGATGATGCATTGACTGGCTCGATTCCACCATGGACTGTGGAGGATAGCTGGATGGAGGAGGTGCTGAAGCAAAGAAAAAACACGTTATTTACATGTATACTTGGTGCTCAATAACAAGAATACTTGCCAGCATACATGCCAGCTCCACTGGTCGGAGGCATTCCGCCATGTTGTATTTGATCTAGTTGTTGGCGAAGACGGGCAATTTCATCCTCGTACCTTACGTAATTATCAATATAACCTCTTTCTAGAATGATCTTCAGATTCCTTGTACTTGTACTTACTGCTTTTTCATTGCTTGCTGCATCCGTTCCAGCTCCATCAAGTTTTGTTGGAACAAGCTCATCTCTTGAATCTGGTTGTTCACTATCAATTCGAAACGATCGATGATTTTAGTTTCGGCACTTGGTGATATACATTCTCGTAACAGAAGAACGCATTATTTAAAATGACATACTTTTAATTTCATACTCGTCTCTCTGGCTTTTGCAGAGGACCGCCTCCTGGGCAAGCTGATCGAACTCTGCTCTTACGGCATCGAGGAGTTCAAGGAGGCGGCTCTGGGTGGCGGGCACCATGGCACGATGATTATATACCGACATTGCAGGCACTGCTTTGCTCGGAGGAGAGTACAGTGGCTGATTCAATCTCTATTGACGTGGGAAGGAGAGAGAATTACAAACGATGGTTTGCCGACAATTGTTTTTCTCCGGCGACTGATTAGCGAGATGGCGTGACGAGTTGCTGAAATATCAGTCGTCGAGTTGTGTCACTCAGTCAGAGCTCAAGCTGTGACTCAGCCCTCGATGCAAATGCGCGAACAGAAAAAGTGCAAGCGGAGGGCACAACAACGTACAGAAAGAGAACCCGCGCAAGGGGAACAAGCTATCGACACGCTAACCATTTATGGCATTTGCGCCTTCGTTGGACTTTGGAAGAAGAAAAAAGTTCGCTGCTGATTACTGATGGTGGTCCGATTCAAATTCGTTCAGGACTTGGTTTTGGTTATTTATCCCTACACTGTTTTTTATCTTACTGTTTGCTACCACCATTCAATGACAAATACCCAAACTTTGATTATTATCGAATTCTGACATACAGTAGGAACGCTGCATGGAGCCCATCAAGCAAATAAGCTGCCAGCTGAGAAACAAATCAGCAGTTCGCATAATTAAAGCTTTATATTTTTAATAAGGAAAAGGACGAAAGGAGGTAGGAAGCTTATCTATAATGCTCACAAACAGGCCAGAGGGAAGGAGAGCGCATAATGAAAATAAGACAAGATATTTACAAAGGGGAAGGATTTTGCCTAATCTTTGGGGGGGAAATTAAGAAGAAAGGGTTGGGGGAGACATGACAAGTTATGTTGCATTATGTGCTCTTAGTGACGCTTTTGAACGCCGACAATCATGCCGTTCTTCATGGGCAAGGTAAGCGAGACTTGGTAGGTGATCTCCTGGCCTGGTACCAGAGTAAACTTGTAGCGTTTGATCATAAAGATGATAGCAACGAGGGCTTCCAAGGTAGCCAAGTGTTGACCTAGATGGATCACATGGGCACAATGTTGTTAAATCACCGCATGAAAAATTTCTGGTTGGGGTTTCTCTTACCAAGGCATGTACGAGGGCCAGCATGGAAAGCAGGCCATTGTCCCTGAGATTCGCGACGCAATTCGCCCTCCGGAGTAATCCAGCGCTCGGGTTTGAATTCCTTTGCATCCGGGCCCCAAACCTTTTCGCTGCGACCTTGCGCATATGGCGTCCAGAGGATGTAGTCGCCCTTGCGGATACGGGTACCGTCCGGCCAGATATCGTCATTCAAAGCATACTTTTGGTTGAGTGGTACAGAGGGGTAGAGGCGCAAGACTTCGTAGAATCTGTGAAGATTGGGTTAAGAAATTCTTGGCTGATTGAGATGGCTTTTTCTTTTGAACTTACACTGCATGAGCATATTTCATGCCCTTGATAGCTTCATACAATGCTGGGGAATCGTGCATGATATCCTCGGTAATATACTCCTTGATCTCATCCAAAAGCTTCTCCTCGACCCGTGGGTGGCACATGAGCATATAGAAAGTCCAGGAAAGGGCTTGGGCAGTGGTGTCACGACCAGCAATCACAAAATTGAGCACAATATCACGAAGTTCATCATTGTTGAGCGGTTCGCCCTTGGCGTTGCGGGCATTCATGAAGCGTGAAAGCAAGTCGCGGTGCTCTTCTCCGTTGGCAATTTCTTTGCGTCGCTTTTCAGTGACTTCACGAGCGAATGTGTCGACAACGCGGAGATGGTCGTCCATGCCTGGTTTCCATGGCATTACCAGTTTTTGGATACGTTCAGTGATGGGCCAGATAGGGTTAACAAAACGCTGGAATGTGTTCTTTTGAGCTTCATCGAAAGCTGCCGCGAAAGGCACCTTTTCCTTGGAACCAAGGGCATTCAACTGGACACCAAATCCAAGACTGTACATTACACGTAAATGAGCAACTTATTATTGTAAAGTCATAAGCTTTGGGATACTTACAGAATGAAAGAATCAAGCGTGAACTTGAACATGACATCGTGGAAATCAACGGTCTCGCCGGTAGCAGCGGCCTTGTCCCAAATCTTTTCGCTCATGTATTCGATTTCTTGGACAAACACACTGCAGAATCCAAGATATCAGTTGAAGCTTTCAAAATTCCGAGAAAATCTTGGCAGCAAACTTACTCTGTGAACTGATCTCTAAAGTTCTTGACATTGAAGATGTGGCTGGCAGTCTTGCGCTGGTACTTCCATTCTTCGCCGTTTGCGTTGAAAATACCGTCACCAAAAAGGTCGTTGAGAGATGCATGGAATTCAGGGCCTTTGATGTAGTTTTCAAAGTTGCCTGTTGCAGTGACATCCGAGAGAAAAAAGAGACAGGATATGTGTCAACTAATTCAGGTAAAAAGAAGATGTCTGCTAGTCTTGTTTACCTTTCAAAACATGCTCGACATTGCGAGGATCAATGGTAGAAATATGACGTGGAATACCCAATGCGGACATGGTCCTGATCAAGAAATTCTTAATATAAATGCGGAGATCTTCAGCGTGTCTTATCGATACTCACAGGGTAGTTTCATCCAAGGAGGTGAATCCCTCCAGCAAGAACTCGTGGATTCTGTCCTTCCACTGGAGCAAGATGGGCAGATTGCCAACCAAGGGCCAACCCGGTTGCGTCTTTATATCTTCTCGATGCTCATCAAACACAGCGCGGTCGTGGTAGATCAGAGCCAAGGCAGCAACGCCGACTAGGGCAGCGCCACCAACGTAGCGGGCGATCGGGTTTCTATTAGTGGTTGTAGCAGTAGCCATGGTATAAAGATTATTGGAATCAATGGGAAAGGAAATGGGCACAGGGGTCTGATAGGCGGCTTTTATATGAGATTGCTGTCGTACAACGAAACAGAACGCTAAGTGTGGGGAACGCCCCATCCAGAACTGTACACTTGCTTCACATGGCAAAAGCTTGTGCTTGAAATTCATATGCCGAATCGAAAATTTTCCTCAACAGGATCCATAACAAAGGAGATGCAGATGTGTGTATATACAAGGCGCGGTTGCCGTGGTTCTTAGATCCATGGCAACAGGAAGCAAACACGCACCTTTCTATCACCAGCTGTCGATGCACTTCAAATGGATTCCATCTCTTTTCCTGCAGTCAATGTTGTACGTAAAGAGGCGCATAAAATCTGTTTTACCTAGAAAGATCGCTGGTCGTATACGTGTATACCACGTGTGGGCGCATTGAATATACTTGTTACTGTCTTTGTTACACCTATCCATTCTTCCAAACGTCTGCTTTTTCGCTGGCAAAAGGGTGGAATGTGTCTGTGATCGGCTCCGTCGCATTAGATGCTATGATGTGTAGAGCGGTCCAAATAGTTCCGTTTGTCACATGGAAGGGTTATCAGACGCAGCATATGCAGGCTCCCGAGATCGTATGGAGGGAGATGTACAGAAGTTCCGAGGTTAGCCCGTAATATTCTGTGGATTCCCGCGTTGGTCAAAAGATTTGACACATCGAAACTACCCCATATATGGAAAGTGATCTTCGGTCATGATCGTCTCAAGCATAGAATGCCATGACTGTGTAAATTCATCAAATGCTGTAAAAATGTCTAAAAATGGGTTAAGATAGCGAAAAAGCGCGCTCCTTTGTTAAAAGCATCAATAACTTGGAAGTAAATGAAAACCGATCGCGCATTCTCAAAAGTATGCGGTACATGTTTAATTCTCGAATTCGGATATATCGCAACGGAAGATACTCACAAACGATGATACCGGATCCATTCTACTGCAGAAGTTGTATGTATCACTACTGACAAAGAAAAATAGGAGCAAAATTGAAAATGCTGTACACTCTTCTGCGCAATGTGTAAGACGCTTTTTGAGATACCAGCATGGTTCTCATTTGACAAACCAAAATGCTCGCAGTTGCCAGAGGATTCGAATCGTCTACTGGGGGCATTAATGCTGCCAGAAAGGACACTACATACAATGTACGAGCAGGCCAACTGACATCCTTATTGGGAATATTTTATGGAATGTCGGGTGATCAATGAAACTTCCCACCCAAGACTGCAAGCACCCGTATGTACTTCACCGTAACAGCTCTGCGTTCTTGCAATTCAAGCCGCTATGGCAACCACTGAACAACTGTGATTGAGAGAGATCCTTACAAGAAACCACGGAACCATGTCGACAGCAGCAATGAGAAATTGGGCACATACTGACTCACCCAGAGAGGAGCATCACAGAAACTATAAAGCGATAGCGTTTTTTAGCGAGACAATGTTTCATGCTCTGCGCTGCAGTCGTCACTGTTTCCTTGATTCACGATTGCGTCCCTTCGTACGCTTGTCATAAGCTCGGCATGCAGTAAAACTTTACTCGTACCTTGTCCATTCTCTGCTCACCGGTATGTATAGCGCAATTTGCATGAATCATTCAACACCATTCTTATATGAAAAAGCCTATCGAGCATCCGATCCTCAGACTTTTGTGCAACAAACTTTTCCGATTCTTCACTTCGCAAGAGATCAAGACCCTTGAATCGTCCGCCGTAAAAAGTCCTTGCAATCTTAACCTTCAGCCCACTGGACTGCACAATTATGTTTCAACATCTATAATTATCTGTCAAATTACAGAAGTAGCTCAATAACCCACTTATTCCTTTCTCCAGCCCCCGGTACCAAGACGCTCACGGCTACAAGTCGGATATTCAAGGCTGGAGATTGTATGCTTCTTGCGACCCAAGCACTCCACTTCGTTGCATTGGCGACGAAAATCGTGTCGAAAGTTTCGTAACCAAACAATCAATTGAACGGCTTCCAGGTGCAACTTTTCGCACTGGCGAGCATCAAAACTGCCTAAATTGTAGTATCTGGTTTAGATCGGATGTCATAGACGCTTATAAGATACATTAAGATAATAAATGGAGGATAATCGACACCCCAATACAGTTCGCAAACTAAAAATAACAGAATATTACTTCCATCGGACACTTTTGATCAATCCGATCCTGCGGATACAAACATATAGTCGCTTTCTTTTCTTTTTCCTTCTTTCTTCTTTTTTTGCATTCGGCCGCGTACAATTGTTGTAATCCACAGTTTTAAACCGTAGACGTGATAGGACGAAGGAAAGCCGTGGCCAAAAGGCTTATGCGCCTTATACACTCATTGGGGAAAGCTTTTATACTTGGTTTGAAGGTTTTCAAACAGTGAAGTGATCGAAATCTTGTTGCGTAGCAACAAGGACGTAAAATGGACAAAGTTTAAAATGTGCAGACCTATTTCGAATCTCTACACTGTCGCGAGACGTATATGTATCATGTGACACATCGACTTAACATTAACATTCATAAATTCTATCTTCTGCCGGCCTCATTTTAAGTTATTATTATCATTAATCTTTTGAGTCTTCTATGTAGTGATCTTAGCGTTCTAATTCCATCCACCACCATCAAACCCAACAAAGCCCTAGACGAAAGAGAATGTTAAGATTTACAAGCTGTAAAAAAGTAGTAAGGAATTTGTACGTACTGTCAGTAAGAAGATTGGGAAGAACTTTTTCTTTTCAATCTGCGAGCACCAATTCCAAGCGGATGTCAAGCGTCCATCAATACAGCTACCTGCGTCAAAGTAATTGTCTGCGCCAGATCCATCGAATCCAAAGCGGAAAAAGTCATCTATTATATTCATATCAGCTCGACTGTAGTCCATAATGCACAAAGTAGCTATATCGTTAAACTTACAGAGAATATCCTTGCGGCACTGCTCTACACCTCCAAACGTATCTTCTATGTATTCCGCTATTGCTGGATCTTGCTGAGCCAATGAGTCTATCCGATCGAGTGTGTTTACAATGGGGGATAGGATTCGCGATACTTGATTATACTTTAAAGTCTGTCGTTAGATTCTCGAATCGTCGATCTATCGTGCTCGTCTCGTACCTTGTCGATAAACATGAATGCGTTTGGAACGTTTCTATCGCCTAAATGGACGACACTGCTTCCAACCCAAGACCCGCTCTTCTTTTGCGCTCGGTTCAGGATTTTATGCATAGCGCCACTGACGTTTCTGCATTGCTGTATACGTTGGAGACCCTGACCGGTGTTGGTGAGTCGGTATGGGTTCACCGATATCAGATCGTCGTCTGCTAAACTCCAAAGCATAAACATCTCGTGAACAATTTCGCGCCACAGGCACAGTGACTGGTGAACGTAGGAAAACTGTGCAGAGTGGCTGTGAGTCAGTCGATGACCATGCCGACCAGCGACGATCGCTAATGAGTATCCACTCTCAGTCTTCGTGGGGTTGAAGTATTTGGTAAGATATTTGAGCATTTTCTCGCAAGGATCGCTAGAAACTTGTTGTCAGGGCATTTTTACTCGAAGAGTAGGAATGCTCCCTATTCCGGAATCGACATTAACTTACCGGTTAGCTTTCAAGTATGCATGGTTATCCGACAAAGAAGCCAGACACCGGACGATATCATCTGCAGATACTCGATCGTTTGCGTATTTCTGACTTAACATCTCAATGGCGCGTTTCTTGCGTTGTACTTCGGCATCGATCTGCGCGCGACTCTTGAATTCAGTCGATATTTCACGTGTTGCAAGTGCTATAGCATCGTCGTGCAGAAGCTCAAGGCAGTCGTTGGCCTTTAGATAATCGAAAACAGTCTTGATGGGAATGACGCAGGAAAAGCCGAGCATATCCTCAACCTCAGGCATTACCGAATCCTGCGATGATAAATTAGCTATTGTTGGTGTGAATGGTCGAAAAATGCATATATACCATTAACATGTACATTAACTTTCCGTACGTCGAACGCATTTTTTCAGGGTTCATAATCTTATGTCTAGAAATCGCGTTGAGAATTGGAATAATGTCGTAAAATTCCTTCAGCTACATACCGTCGGCCAACTTCGAACACCCGCTGGAATAATTCCTCGTTTTGCTTTACACTTCTCTCTGAAAACAATCGTTCTCCTGTTTTGTAATCGCTTGCAACAAGTAGGCCGGATATGATGGCGCATAGGTCTCGAATCTGGGCGACAATTCTTCTAGCCTTGTTGGCGTACGTGAGGATGTCAATTTTATCTAGAGATGAATCATTATTTAGCTTCGTATTATAAACAGGGGCAATTATGCATCCTCCTTACCTGTATATTCAGAGACATTCAAGGCCGCTTCGAGTCTGTTGCATAGAAGAATCATGTAAGTTTATCCTTCTACGGAAAATATAAAGGTCCGTTTACAATAATACATACAGTCGAAGCAAATTGCGTTCTTCTGCATCAAGTCGCAACGGCACGTATTTTGCTCTATTAATCAATTCAGGTTGAGTCACACCTCATACTGCGGTCAGCATGCAGCATTTAAATATACCTCTTCTCCATCCATTCTCCAAATGTTGCTCCTGAGCCCTGAATAATTGTGCCATCCAAATCCATAGCTGCAGTACTCATCTTTTCGTCATTTCCGTTGCTTTTCTACAACATTTACGCTGCTGTCAGGTCTCTCGTCCTTTATCGACTCTCTGGTCTAGTATATTACTTGTGCAGATGATGTGTCAGTTCCGTTGGCGCCGTGATCTTTAGCGGTGGCGTCAGTTTTTGGTGCGTTCACTGCGAGATTCCTTGATATATGCTTTCGACGATTGCCAGTGCGATGCAGCATAGCTGTTGCAAAGATACTACTTCAGTTTTCCCTCATTTCTGCAGAATACGCAAACTATATATGTGGCAATATATTACCATGGCATACTTCGCAAAAGTCCTCATCGCACTGTTCACAAAAGACAGACGCCTATAAATAAGGTTGAGCTTTTTGTTACTCCGTTGTAAGCCAAACGTCGCAGTCCCCTTGCTTTGCAGACAAACTCATCGCAACACCACGATCTCGCCTGCAGAGCATAGCCAGAACTAGGAAATGGGGTTTTAGAGTTGACAGGTACCTCTTGATCTCGGCATTCGACGCAGAACGTGGGTGAATCAGCCAAGGACGCTACTTGCATTCTCGATTGCGAATAGTGAGAGAGGGGAGGAGGGGTTCGTTACCGAGAGGATTAAAAAGCTCAGCGGAACTTGCTAAAAATCAAGTGTGGGAGGCAGCGCTAGTGCTCGAGAATCGCATGAATTTTTTGACAGGTAAAAAATGGAGACAGGTTTCCTGAGCACAGCCGTCAAGCACATATGCGATCCCAACACAATCCAACGCTTACTTGCTGAATACGAGCAAAGCGGCAGTCTGTCCAAGTGCTTGGATGCAAAGGACAACCACGGAGACGCTTTCGTACACTTTGTAGCTCGCGCTCATTCCTTGCCGGTGCTGCGATTGCTGAGACAGTACAATGCAGATCTCGAGGCGGTCAATGAGCATGGTACAGAGGGCAATACTTGTATATGCATGCACTGTAGTCTGGGCTGACAATATTTGTAGGACGGCAACCTATACACGAGGCCATTGATTCGCTGGAATGTGTCCGTTTTCTAGCTAGAGAGTGCAAGGTGAACATTGATGCCTTGAAGCGAGGCGATTGGACGCCATTGATGATTGCAGCGCTCAAGGGTCGGCTGGATATCATTCAAGAGTTAGATCAAGCAGGTTGTCGACTTGATTTGGCAAACAAAGATGGACGGACAGCGCTTCACCTGGCTGCACAGAATGGCAAGTTGGACATGTGTGAACTTTCACTTTAGGACGTACGAACTGATTATTGTTCAGGTCATGTTCTTGCATGCCAATATCTCGCGGAAAGATGTCCAGAATCGATTCTAAAAAGGACACGATCCGGACGTTTACCTATCCAGATTTCTGCTGCTTACACGGATGATCCAGGAGCTGCGCTGGAAATGACAAGGATGCTATTTTCGTTTGCAAACGTCCCCACTCAACAGCTTTTACAGCACCGGGATAATTCCGGGCGCAGCGTCCTCCAGGATGCAGCTGTATCTCGCAACATGGAATTACTTCGGTACCTTGTCGGCTGTGGTGGCAACCCCAACGATCCTGACTCACTTGGACGTAACGTGATCCACCACAGCGCCATGCTAGGTCACTTGGATGTCCTGCGGACGCTGGAAAGTCTAGTGCCGTGCGACTGGGATAAACCAGATGCATGGGATGAATGGACGCCTCTCATGCATGCAGCACGTCAAGGACACCTAGCAGTCACCAAGTTCCTTGTGGAACAAGGCAGAGCTGATCCTGCAAAACAAGATAAACATGGAAGATCATCCAAACAACTCGGTAAGAAATGCACCTGCTACGTGTGAAAGACAACATATCTTAGGAAACAACCCTTTTTTTTAGCCGAAACGTGGCGTCACGGGGCTATAGTCGAGTACCTTGAAACATTGTAAATACGTAACATCACTTCTTGGCAAAAGAATAAACATTAATATGTTATAGCACTTGCATGCCCTCCTATCATCGCGAAGTATTCGAAAACAGCAATTTCCATCTCGCATCATAGCCATCATTTAATATTCTCGGAGAAATGCCGTCGTTTCTGTTGCAACGAAGATCATGCGTTTCGTTGCGATCCTCGATTTGGAAACTGGCTCGTCAGAATTCTTCTCCTTGTCTATCTTGATGTACGGCTGGGGCGGCACGGTGCGAAAGTATATACTTGCCCTCCTGCTGAGATTGCAACGTGGATGCAGGCGACAAAGAGCGGGGTAAGACGTTCTTGGGCCGGAACAGTTTTCCGGACAATGTGGTTGTGACACAATCAGGGCAGCAACATCAGCAGTAGCACAGTAGCATATGAAATTTCTGTTGGATTTTTTTTGTGTGGGGTAATAGCTCATCGAACAGTAAACGCTATTGTCCCTGAAATTTCCCCGACAAATCTTGGTTTGCACCTTTCTTCCTTGACCTTTTTTTCCCACCAAATGTCAATGACGACAACGACGACTGCAACAACATCGTGGATAACCGTAACATGTACTACACCAGGCTGCTGCGGCCCTGCAATCCCAACTCCAAACGAACATGGGAGCGAGGTTGTTGCTATGCAACAAACTGAAAAGTCAAACTCTATCTCCCGACTGATCCCAGCGCCCACTGCTCTTGTTCTTCAAGAACTGTTTCAAACTGTGTTGCATATTCCCTCCAACCTGAGCCAGCTGGTGTCAGCTATCTGGCTGCATTTTTCTTACCAGCCAAAAAAGCCATTGTGGAATATCCAGCAGACTGTGGTCATGGCCATCCTCCAGGCGCTCCGAGACCATTCTTTAACAAACAGTTTGGAATTCTGGCGAGTGATGCTGATATTCCCGACTTGGCTCAGGCCGCTCACATCCAAAACACAAGATGGCTCATTCCGGGTACATCCACGAAATCTCCGTGGCATTCTACAGCAACTGGACAAGAACGAAGATGGATCTCGTATCCTGGATGCTGAATGGATGTCAGCAGGTACCATTTGGAACCGCTGCCAAAGTATATTTAGCGGCAAGAAGAAATTAGAGGATTTTGATCTAGAAGAGCAAGAACAAATACAACGGATATGTCAACATCGCAATGAGGGGACGACGGCAGTTGTACCCCGTGCACGATCCCCTGAGAAAATCGTGCTTTACTTTCACGGCGGTGCGTACTGTGCCATGAGCGCGCAGTCGCATCGCACTCTCACACACAAGATTAGCAGGGCAACAGGGCGACGTATATTTGGTAAGTTATATTTCGTATTTATGTACACAATGTCCTCCTATTTAATCTGAAACACTTACCGTGGTTGGGTTTCTACATAAACAAAACATATAATATTTGCATACATAAAAAGCCGTAAACTACCGATTAGCTCCAGAGACTCGTTTTCCAGGTGCATTGTACGATGCCGTGCAAGCATATTTGTATCTTACTGATACCGACCACGGATGCCACTTTGATCCCAAAAATATTCTCATCATGGGTGACTCGGCCGGAGGCGGGCTCTCCCTTGCACTCATGCTGTATATCCGCGATCACGGACTGCCGCAGCCAGAAGGAGCAGTTTTGCTCTCAGTATGTAAAGGGCATTGCATTGTACTTTCAAACCGTATTGAAAAAGTTTATTTTCATAGCCTTGGGTTGATTTGACGTTTTCGTATCCGAGCTGGAAGGAAGCCTCCGTGTACGATTATTTACCATCGAATCCTGGAACGTTGAAAGCAATGAACCCCGCACACCTATACATAGGACCCGAACAGCCGCTAGAGATGGTACGACACCCATACGTCTCACCGATTTTCGCAGAGAATTTCGAGTATCTGCCGCCTATCTTGATACAATCTGGCGCCTGTGAATCTCTTCGCGACGAGATTCATGCTCTTGCCGAAAAGATAGGAGCAACAAAGACATCACTTGTATATCACGAGGTGTATCAAGATATGGTTCATGTCTTTCAAGCATTTCCCTTTGCAAAGTCAGCCGAAGCTATCGACAGTATTGGTTGGTGGTCCCGTTTTGTTATTCCTATGATATCACAGTGGCAAGCACGGGGTCAAATACCAAGCGCATCGTCGCCACCATCAGCGAAAACTTTTCCTCTGCATTGATATCACCGAACAATAATAACATACCAAATTTGCATGGGTGCCGCAGTAATTAAAGAAGCTCTGTTCCTCCCTATAAGACCGCTATAATAATCATAAGCAGAAAAATTAGTTTGCGGATGAACGTCACAGGTGCAGACGCTCAAGTCTTATTGTTCTGCTATGAGTCTCCTATGTACCCATACAGATTTTATTCACTTCCTCAAGAAGTAACTGGAAGCATAAACTTCTATGTTTTTACAGAGTAGTGTTGTTTGGTACCACTTGTTTCGTCATCGAGAGTTTCATACAGCAACGACTATAAGTTAAAGCCAAATCGTATAGTGTTGAGCATAGCACTTTATCCACCAGGAGGAACTTTTAAACAATTATATTGAGTTGCATGAAAGTAGTTAGATACGTGACTTTATTTTATTTTTGTACGAGAGTCTGGATATTTATGTATATTGCTTATTAAAATGATTGAATGGGTCAAGCTAACAGAATGGTAGGTACTGTGTTGCCGAAAAATAAACTCGCGTCTTGCCTTGCAGATGCATTTGGCGGACTTGCGAAGCTAAGCATGGTGCTAATAAACGACATTAGTTGTCGCGTTGCGAGAGTTTGATATTGACGACTTTCACAAACCTGTCTAGAAATGTGACAAAGCAATGCCCAGCTCCTCGCCAAGTGCATGCAAGCCGCGTGCATAGTTTCGGATGGTGAGCATTAAGAACATATCACAGGAAAGAATGACAACTGCTGAATACCGGGCGCAAGGCTCTATCTACTTGACTCGTGGACCCGTTTTGCTTTTTGGAGCGTAACCGTTCGGATCGCCCGCCTTAGCGCAGGAGCTCTGGACGATTCTGGCCTTTCTTCTGTTCCTCCAGTTGGCTACGATACCGTCCAGAAACCCTACGTTGTTGCTTGCATTTGGCAACCACAAAGTTCAAGAATTCAACCACTTTGTAGCTTGTAGACGTGGTCGTAGACGTTGGGGAGGGTTGGACCATCAACACCTTTTTCTGTCTGGAGATTAAGCTTTCAAAGATGACCAAAGTACTTAATACGATTTCCAATAGAAAGGCGGCGCACAGCGCAATGGCCTCGTTCCCGGTAATGTGGAGAACAACTGCCCGTCCCAATCATTGCATCCTTGGGATTTCAGCCAGCAGCCAACTATAACAAGAGATGCGAAAGAGCTGCAACAAGATGCAGCAAGATATCCTCATGGAATATCTTCTTTTTTTGTATTCTTCATATTTATACATATATAAATTCCAGTGTATTTTTGAAAACCATGTTTCCAATGCTCATGTGTTCCTTTGAATCATCAGTTCTTCTATGAAGGCATAAGCAGCTATCGACGATCTTCAATTGTAGCTTCACTTCGGTGGCGTAAGCTTGAACGGCTAGAACTACCTATCGCTATTGTAACATCGATGTAGCGACGTGAGGGATATCTGTTTTGAAGCAGAGCAACATGCTTTATCAAATTTCTCTATTCAAGCTTTTTTACATATCATGAGTTGTGTTGCTGAAGCACAGATATCCTCCTCCATTTTCCCTTTTTGGTGCACTACGCATCACATCCTTATAACCATGGCCCCAGCGTCCTTTCGGACCACAGGATGGGATCCCCTCCTCATTACAGCACAGGTTGGTTCGTCTTTGCTGCTGCTACTGCCAGCGCTCGGCACAAATTTTTAAGTTATTGTGTTCTAGATTGTTGCGTTGCAGTCTGTGTTCTATATCCTCATTAGTCTCCTACTCTTGATTGCCCTGGCATTGACCGGCGACGAGTTGTCACTGGATGCGATATTAAGCGACACTGAAATCCGGACAGACACTGTTTTTGGCTGGACGCTGGCACTCGTCTGGCTCGTGAACGCCGTCATTGTCATTCCGGTGCTTGTTCTACTCGTCCAGCGCGCAAAACTCGTCCTCGACTTCGTGCTTACGCTCGAATTTATACACCTTATATTTGTATGGATACATACACGACACTTTCCGACTTGTGGAGCATGGTGGATCTTGCAGACAGTGTCAACTATCGTCATGACGCTCGGTGGAGAATGGGCTTGCATGCGCCGTGAGTTGGAACCTATTCTTGTATCGAAAAAGCCTGCCCAGAGATCATCCAGCAACAACAGCAATGAAGAGTATGTGGAAGAAGAACAGCAACAACACCAGCCGGGAGCATCGTCCTCTTTGCAGCTAGATGTAACTGACGCTGAAAACGAACCAAGTGCAGATTGGGTACATATTGCCAAGAAGAAACGGAAAACATCGGATCCATCTGGTTTACACAATAGTGAATCATCCCATTCAATGCCGCAGGAAGACGATGCACCGCTGACAAGAGCAGTTGGAAAAGCAAAAAGAGCCATCATGCAAAGTGCACAGCGAGCCACCACCAAGAGTAAAGGAAAGCGATACGAAACGATACCAATGAGTAGCGTGGATGCTTCATCCAGCGAGCGAAAGTGAACAACAATGCCAAACGATACACACATACACACATACACACATACACACATACAATCTCACAACACATACAGTACATCTCAAGCCATCCCTCTTCTCTCTCCTTTGCAATTAATTCAAAGCCATGTATTCGACTAGGAAACAATAAAGTTAGCGAGTATATGAGAAAAGAAGAATGGAACTATGTCTTTCGTTTCTTTTGACGTTCATGCGTCTTGAGATGCCGATTGACTTGGTCAGCTCGCGAGAACGCTTTGCCGCAAGGTATAAAGGAGCAACGATAAGGCCGCTCGCCAGTATGTACGCGTAGCTGTATCAACAAGATGCAGGGTCAGCTAACCCGTTTATCGATAATCTGATAAATGGCTACTCACATGTTTCGACAAGTTACTGCTCTCAGAGAACTTCTTGCCGCATCCTTGATATTTACAAGAGAATGGTTTCTCGCCGGAATGGACACGGCGGTGGATAGTCAGGGCGCCAGGGATTGAGAATTCGCGATCGCATCCATTTTCAGGACACTTGTAAGGTTTCTCGCCCGTATGCGTCCGCATGTGTTGCGTCATGATGTTGTATTCCGAATATCGCTTTTTGCAAACGGTGCATTGATAAGGCTTGTCACCTAAAATGACCGTGTTAGCAACAGCCGGAAAAACAATGAATGATAAATGATTTATTGGGCTTACCGGTATGCGTTTGAATATGTCGCATGATCTTTTGTCGCTGCGTAAAGACTTTACCGCGGCGGTCGCATTCTTCCCATTCGCAAAGGTACTTTCCGCGACCCATTCCCACGTGAACCTCCGAAAGATGACCCGTCAATTCGTCAAAAGACGCAAACCGCTCCCCGCAGTTGGTCCAGCGGCATCCATAAATCAGTCGTTCGCCGAGATGGTTCGTCAAGTGGTTCAGCAACGCATCCGAGCCGTCCACTATCACAGTGCATGATCCCCACCGGCAGTGGAAATCGATCTTTCGATTGTTGTTCAGATGGTCCTTGAACAAGTGCGGTGTAAGCTGGTCGAGCGTCGGGAATGTCTCTGCGCACGCCGCCCACTCGCACATCCTCACTTGGGAAAGCCGGCGTTTCCGTCCTGCTATCGAATTTGTTGCGTCTGCGTTTTCGGGCACTTGGGCGTCTGCACCTGGAGCCGGACTGGCTTCTGAAAAGGAGGATAAAGGAGGAAGAGAAGGCGGTGTAGAAACATCTGTGCTACCAGTAGCGACTATCGGGAGTACTGTTGTTCGCTGCGATTGCGCTGGTGGTGGTGGAGTATGCGTAGGGGCGGAAGGCAGAGGCTGCGAAGCTGCTGCTGCAGGAGCAGCAGTGGAAGCTCCTGTTGCGGGTAGTGGTGCAGCGGTTTGAGCAGCAAGAATGGGGCAACATTCGGCGCAGCAACCATTGTCGACGACCGGATTCAGAGCAACGGCTGTGGGAGGCTGAACACTATCTACTGTGGATGGAGTTACTAACGTGCCATTTGAACAATAAGGATCTGAAGACGATCGTGTAACGGGCACGTCAAGCGAAGCATCGCCCTCATCGCAGTAAGGATCAGTAGCTTTACTTCGAGATGATTCCGTCATCGACAAGCCAATAGACTACTTGGAGCCTAAAGAATTCATATAGAAGTATCAAAAATACAGAAAAGAAATGCCACCGCCGTTCGTCCCCGACTATGGTGCCATTTTGGTGAGACGCTCGCCGCGCTCTGCTAACGATGTGCCACAGTAATGTAAATAAAACAATGGTGCAAGGTTGACAAGACCTAGTCCAAGATGAAATCCTGCACTTCCAGATCGAACCAACGTTGCTTCATCTGTAAGTCTTCAGAACAAACATGGTAAAAAATTAAGGAGATATCAATAAAGGAAACTTGTTTGCAAAAAAAGAAGAATGTAAACATGATATGGCAGTACAACAAAAAATAAGCTTTTTTTTCATTCAATCTCGCTAAAGGTCATGCGCCTTCAAATCTATGCTCATTAAGCATGATAGTATGTGTACTTTCAGAGTGTGCACTTGGAGTGCTCATAGCGGTATTTCCAGATGATGAATCGAGCATCATCAAATAATCTTGGGCTTGACCTGAATGATGGAGCATATGGGAATGGTTGAAGCCTTGCGGTTGCGGTGGCGTTGTCATGCCCGCATGAACTGCCAAAGTCGCCGTGGCTTCGTGGTTGGGATGGTGAGTGTAAGCGATAGATCCGGGTCCTTGAGCCATCGAAGTATGATTCATGTCCACAGACGGCCGAGGCTGGATGTTGGGTTGGATGTGATGTGATGGAGGCTGTGCTGTCATAATATGCTGCTGTAATTGAGGGATAAAGTCGCCAGGCGCTTGTCCTACAAATACATAAGGCTGCTGGCTGACAACAGGCATACATAAAGTAGCTGTCCCGGTCACTGCTGTTTCATGCATTTGTTGATGCTTTTTTAAAGATCGTGAATGATAGTATGCTTTGTGGCAGCCCTGTACCGGACAAACGTAAGGTCTCACTTTGGAGTGAGTTTTAATGTGAGTTGTAAGAGAATCTGGTCGAGAAAATCTTTTCCCGCAGCCTAGCAAACACTCATCAGAAATCATGCTCGTTTACTGAAAGACCCAATGATACTTGCCTGGTTTGGTGCATACAAACGGACGCTCGCCAGTATGTGTCCTGAGATGGTTGCACATCTTGTGACGCTTGGTAAACGGTTTTTGATTTCTAGGACAGTTTTCCCATTCGCAACGATATGTGGGCTAATCATCCGTTAGCAACCAAAGGAATTGATTCAAAAATATACTTCACCTTGCCACCGCCGACGTGCACGTCGCATATGTGTTCTGTTAGGTTCCGCACGCCTTGGTATGTCTGACCACAATCCTTCCACAAACATTGCATCGGTTTCGTCGCAGAGGGTTCCTGATCCTGTCCTTCACCGTGTCCCTCACCGTGTCCTTCACCGTCCTCGTCTTCTTCCTCATCGTCATCGTCAGCATCTTCGCTTTGTTTGCTCTGACTGGAATTTTTCTTTATGCTTCGATCTTGTCCATCAGGCGGGGTGGATGGTGCATCTTCCTCTTCCTCATCAATGTTTGTACTACTTTCAGACTTGATTTCTATAACTTCTGTTTGTTGTTGCTGCTGCTGCTGTTGATGTTGATGTTGATTATGTTGCTGTTGCTGTTGCTGATGCAGCTTTTCAGCTTGACTAGCTCGTCGTTCCTTCTCCAGCACCATCAAGCGAGCAATCAATTCTTCTCGAGACATGCCTTCAAACTCTTTTTCTGAAACATCAGCTGCTTTTGCAAACGTTTCCGACAATGCAGGTGTAGATTGGAACTGCAACGCAGCTTCCATGGTTGACGAGCTGGCCGATGAGTTGGACGGAAGTGAAATCATGTCTGGACGGCTAGGCTGACTGTTCTCGCCGTGTGGAACAGGTTGCTGCTGCATCTGCTGTTCCTGTTGCTGTCGTCCCTCTTGTTCAGGAATCTAAATTGTACGTTGATTAATTACGTCTCAGTAGTTGCATGCTGCTGGTGCAATCACCTTTTCCTGGATAAATATAGTTTGCTGAGTATCAGGCTGACGGAGGGCGTTGCGTTGTGTCTCCTGGTTTTCGTTGATGAATACCATTTGCGTCGGAGGACGTTGTTCTTGTTGCATTTGTTGGCATGGTTGCCCGCATTGGTCGGGATGTTGCAACAAAATACCACCTTGCGTCGTGTTAGTCGACTGCTGACTGCTAAACTGCTGCGTATTCGAATGCGATGGATACTGCAATGCAGCTGGTTGAATGTTAGCTCGCTGTGCCATTGCCAATTGTTGCTGTGCCAACTGTCTCTGGTACTCGTTTTGTTGCTGCTGTATATGCTGTCGCTGTCGATGCTGCTCCTGTTGTTGTTGGTGCTGCTGGTGCTGCTGCTGTTGTTGCTGTTGATTTTGACCTTGCTGTGGGGAGAATAGCAGCTCATGAATCATTTGCTGTTGCTGTTGCTGCTCCTGAGGGGACTGCATCGCGTGTTCAAATTGAGGTGATTGTCTGTGCGCAGATCCATTGTACAACATGAGGTCTGGGCCAGCTGGCATAGCATGTTCATTTGAAATATTCATGGGCATCCCGTGAGGTTGTTGCTGTGGCTGCATGTGGGAAGGCGGCGGCATTTGCTGCTGTTGCTGTTGCTGATGCATCATTGGTTGATCCAAATTCATTGGCTCCATTCCCACATTAGATTGCTAGAGCTATAGATTAGCAAGGATGCCCCAGAGAGAGATCATGGGTATCATATGACGCGAACATACCGTATGATTGCCATTCGCTGTTGGCGGGCTTAGCAAGGTACCTGAAGTCAGCAACACTGGCTGTTGTTCTTGTTTTTGGGGAGAGTCCTGTTGCTGCTGAGACTCTGCAGCAGCGTTGTACATTGTAAAAGACTGATGTCGCAGATCCTGCTGAGACTGCTCTATTGGCACGAAGGTCGAGCCGGGTATCGTTGTCACGTTAAGGTGCGGAGCTCCACCGTAGGCTTGCAGCGGCAAATGCGTCATGTCGTGACCTTGCGGAACACCCATGAGCTGAGTGGAGGCGGTTTGCTGACTGGTTGAGGCTGGATGCTGAAATGGAATCTGCTCAGAGTCCATTTCCGTGTACATTGGTCCCGAGCTATTTAAAGCATCTTCCTCAATCTTAATTCCTTGCCGGGTCAATGCAGGTGGCGAAGTGTAGTTCTGGAACTGGACTGAAGATCCGACGCAAAGAGAGGCAACCAGCTGTTGCGGGTCGACGGGAACTGAGAAGGCTTCTGACGTTTGTTCGAGGCCACCCATTCCACTGTCCTGTCTTGGCTGCGCCAAATCACCTGTCTCTGAGGTGCATGTTAAATCTGCTTGCTGGCCGTCCATTGTGGCGAATCACGTTGGGTATTGCTATTGCAGAGAGGGGAAGTCGACAGGTTTAATGCCCTGATAGTTCGATGCAGGGCAGTGTGTTTCACGTGTCTCGTCTATGTATCGTACTAGGAGGAGGCTCAGGCAGGCAAGTGTAGAGGATTGGGAAAAGGTGGAAAGGACGAGTTCGAGTCGGAATGAAATTGCATCATCCAATGTTTGAGAAGCGGGCGTTTGGCTCTGTCCTCTCTCGCACGAATGGTGGAGAAAACAGCTCCGGCAGACTTTTTTCTTTCATTGATCAAAAATTTGGCCAATGATCCATAAGTGTTTCTTCTGCTTGTGTATTTCCCTTTAGATACAGTTTCACATATCTCTTTTCACATATCTCTGGCAAGTCCGCCATGTTTGACCTCTCACGGGCACAGTGCAGTGCAGATCTCTTTCTTCACAAAGATCGCAAACAAACATCCACATGATCTGCTGCGCTGTGCACAACAAATAACCGCCAAAACTTCGTCCAGATCCATCGATCGTCTGATCGTTTGACAAAAATAAATTAGTCTAAACAAGTATAGACTTATTGTGTGCAATGTGCTGCTGAGACAATCCTTCCTCCTCCTCCTCTTCTTCATCTACAGTTTGTTGCTATTCCACCACGTTGATCTGGATGGATGCTCTAACAAGAATTCCGTTGGGAACCAATCTTCAGGCTGTTGACCAGTCAACAACTGAGCTAACGCTCTGCCGCAAAGGAAAGTTCGAGGCATACCTGGGAAAATTGATAAGGTTGTTACTTGTTCCTCTTTTCCAGTGCCTATTTCCCCCTTTGCAGGAATGCTTACCGTGCCCTGTGAATCCGGCTGCAATGTATTGTCCTCTGCCCTGGTCCGTTCCCAGGACATGACGTAAATCACCCATCAGAGGCAATCTGTCCTTTGAGAAGCCTTAACGAGAAAAATTTCCATGTTACTATCCAAGATCCGTTTAGAAATCTTTTTGGCCGCACGAACCCATCACGCCAACCCATTCGCGATCAATATTTGGAGCCTTGATTGTCTCACGCATAAACGTTCTTAAAGCATGAGATACCGCCATGTTTAGAGTGGAATCGTCATCTTCGTGCTCTTGTTTGCTGGGTACAATGTTGCGCATACCGCCCATAATGATATCTCCATTAGGTCGGCATGAAAGATACTGATATCTATCTCACTGTTACTATCGAAATGCAATTGCATAAACCTTTGTAGATATATCATACCCCCGATCTGCGCTTATGATATAGTCGAATCGAGGTGTTGATGGCGAGGCACAAACACTGACAACTTGGTTGCGTACTGGCACGATGCACCCACTGAGAGCACCCAATAATCTCTGAGTCCATGCGTTAGTGCAGTATGCAACCTTCGAGGCACGAATGACACCGCGCGTTGTATGCACATTGATGTGATCCTGCTTACTCTCCACAGATTGCACGGGTGTATGCGTTGCTATGTGCACTTTGTTCTGCACACAACGTGCGAGGCAGAACACGATCTTGGCAGCCCAAGCGATCGCAGTCGTCTTTACATGCAAACCTCCATATCTGAACGCCTCAACGCCTGTCATTCTTCGCGACTCTTCTGGGCTGAGTACCCGGATGTCATCTGGTATTTGTTTGGCAAGCTTTTCGGCTCCAGGCCGTGCTTCCTCTGCTTCTTGTTCAGACGACCACGCGACAACAGTGCCCTTGGTCCATGTGAATTCTGGATCGAATGGACCCTTATCCTTGTCGGCATGCTTGGACAAGAATTCTGTCAGGGCGTCTACGTTTCTGTAATCGAACTCGACCAGACGCTTGGCAGATGCCTCTCCGTAGGCAGCCACGGTCTCCTCGTAATCGTCGTTGAGTCCTGGTGAAATAATGCCACCTAAAATGCCACGTGAGAAAAGGTATGCAATCAGGGGTGGGAAATTTCAAGGCAGCAACGCTTTAGATTTTTGTTACCGTTACGACCAGTGGCTCCGCTGGCAATCCCTCGAGCATCAAGCACAACTACTTTTAAACTGGGTTCCATTTGCTGCAACCAGTAAGCAGTGGACATTCCGGTCAGACCAGCTGTAGCGGCAAAGTAATTAACTGGTATAAGCAACAGTATCTCGGCAGAAACTAATAAGCGATCTGCCTTACCGCCAATGACAACAATGTCTGCAGAGTCTGGCAGAGGTTCCGTCGAAGGCGACTGGAATGGAGCCTCGTAGAGCCAGTATGATGGAATGCTGTTGGGACTCAAGCGCATTCTTATGTTTTGACGGTTTTTCTAGAGGGAAGATCCGATAACGAAGGTTTTCTCAGGCACACACTTATTCAAAGTTTCTTTGTTTCGCACGGGAGATCATCTTTCCGACGATTGACACCGACAGTTCGGGCACATTTTGTTTCTAGTTGCGAGTATACAAAAGTTAGTGACAAACAAAAGCACAATCCATTTTGGGTCATAGTATGCAGGAACTGTTCATGTCGACATGGGATATTACTTTATTGGGCTGATGAGGCGGCAATCTGTGGCCGGTTTATTCAGACCTGCACCCGCCTAAATCGATGTGTATGAGGCTAGGCGTTGGGCCTACTCTTCGCGGTAATTGCTCTGCTATCAGCAGCTTCTCCGCTCGGAAAGTCATTGTTTTTTCTCCTACTTCTTGATAAGGACGCTCTTCAGCATCATTCCCTTTGCCATAATATGAAGGCGATATCCTTATGTTGCTATATGCCCACCGATTAAGCCTAGTTCCAAGGCGGAAATGTAGAGCATTGAGAATTTGACCGTAATAGGCATATATTTCATTGACATGGCTTAACAGTGAGCGCCCCTTAATTTCAAGAGAAATCGTTCCATGGTAACACCACTCCTGTTAACTTTCTTTAAGCGTCGATATTTTCAAGGTAAAGGGGAAACACAGATATTGGAATTGCCGACGGTACTATGTGGTGGAAGATTGTTACAAGAAAATGATAGCGAAATGTCAGAGGACACCTCAAATGAGGAAGAATCAAGCTACTTCATGGTTTTTTCGAAGAACCAAGACAGGAAGGTCCTGGAAAGCGAACCAACTGCAAAGAAGTTGATCGAGCAAGGCCTTGACAAGAACAAGAATTTGAACGATGAGCAAACGCAACGGTTGAAGGAGATGATGAGAAATTTGGATGTGTTTGGGACATCTTACAAAGATTTGATGCAGACAGATCCATTGGAGTTACACATCAACAACGGCGACGCACAACTCATTAAAAGTCGACCAAACGCATGGATGCCACACTCGGAGCGAGAACTACTTATGAAGGAATCACAAAATTGGTGGAACATGGTGTACTGGAACGAAAGAGCGATCAAGGAACATGGGATGGATTCTTCGTGAAAAAGAAAACGAGAGATAAACAATTCAATGCAGTTCCAGGCATTGAACAAGATTACCGTACCGACCCCTGGCCAGTTCCCTTAGTGGTCGATGTTCTCGACACGTTAGTCCAATGGAAAAAGGTGTTTTTGACACTAGACTTAGGGACGTTATCTTATTCCATATCGCAGCTCATGATGGGTACTGAAATAATAAAGGACAACGCCAATATTGCCTAGTGATTTTGGTGATTGTTGGGATCGTTTCAAAGCCCAACATCCTTCAGCTACCTTTACACAACCAAGGTTTCGAAAATACTTGCATCCACTTACTTCGGCATGTCAAACACTGCAAATCACGTAGAGCGATATGGGTCGCGAGGAAAACCTGTGGAGCATAACAGCTACGTAAAGCAGCCGTCAAAGTTATCGACAAGAAAATTGAAATATGTATCGGAAGTCTTCAAGGTACGCGTGTAAATATACAAAGCGAACGTTCTTGACCAACCATCGGATATATAATATGCACGTAGAGTAAGGAAGTAGAGAACGACAGTCACGTGCTGGGACGTCTTGGAACGTCCTAATCGGGACATTGGCCACAAATCCTGCAAGGTTCCTCCCTGCCTTGCTGTTTATATTACAATATACGTTAGAGCATGGGTAGGGAATCGAGATAACAAAGACCTTACTAAGACTGTTTGATGCTCTATCACCTTGATCATGAATCCATTGGCGCCTTTCCTGATATTGACGCACAAACTTTGGCAACAGCTTTTAGTATGAGAATGTCCTCAACACATCAACAAAGAACCGACAGGTTCAATACCGTGTTTTATTTCGATCTGTATCACTTTTTCAAGTATATGAACCTTTATTACATGAAATAAAATTTCTTATGCGTTATTTAGCAGCAAAGAGTATATGCTTACAAACCTGATTACCAACAATGGCTGCCAAGTACCATTACATTTCGCAAGGCTACCAAAAAGTCCGGGGGGATACTTCGAACTGCAAAAGTCATAGGAAGATGTTTCGAATCCTTGTTGCCATTCGCTCTGTGAATGCTGTTGATCAACTCAACTGAAAATTTAATGTAAGCATTAACTATCACATTTTGTACGTAATGTACTATTTATTGCGGTCTTTTCGTCGTGATATTATATATTTGAAAGACTGTCTTAAAGGAGTACAAAAACTGCTAGGTAAGATGGAGTGCAGTTTAGAGCATCACAAAATTTGTTCTAAAGTTATTTGACAGAACACAGAGAACAAAGTCTGGTTTTTCTAAAGCGGCGCACGCAGATTTTTCAAGGTCTTTGGAAATGGATATCAGGAAAGCTGTACAGGGTTTGATGGTAAAATATACATTGTTTGCTGGGCGAGAGCATACAAGGTAAGGTCATTTATGCTACGTTTGGTTTATGTTCGATGACTTCATCTGGCTTCATATTATCTCGGTGTGGCGCTATGTGTGGCTGGTAATAAGCATGTTGCTGTGCTGCAGCAATGTTATTTTGATAATAGTATCCATCAGATACATAACCACCGCTCTGATCGTAACCGGCTCCTGCTGCTGAGTGGGAAGGAGGTACAAACCGCCGTGCTTGGTTCTGGATTGGCGACTGAGGCGGCGCTGCAGCCGCACCACCAGGATAGATGGGAGCGTCAGACATGTTAAATGCGAAATCATCTTCAGGTTGGTGCTCGAAGCCATCCTTGGTTCGTGGACGTGTTCGGCTAGTGCAACCACCACGGCGACTCAGCCAGGTAACGATGCCGGCAATCAATGCAATGCCAACTAAAAAAGGATAGCTCTCAAATAAGCATCAAATAATTCCCTTCTTTCCATAGGGATAATAGCTCTACTTACCAACGCCGCCAACCACAGAACCAACGATAACTCCAGTCGTGCTCTGGCCGCTGCCGCCACTGCCACCATCGTTGCTGTTGCTGTCGATTGCTTGCTGAGAGTCGCCTGTAGCAGATGATTGGTCGCTTCCCTGCGTCTCTGATGAGGACTGGCCGTTGCTGTCGGTATTTGATTGCGAAGGAGAATCGCTTGCTTTGTTTCCACCGTCTGTCTTACTGCTGTGGTTATTATTATCATTAGATTTGCTAGCGGATGGAGCAGGCGTAGGCGAGTTGTTGTCAGAACTAGCTGCTTGGGAAGTTTGATGTTGATCTCCACCGCTCGAAGTCGGCGATGCTAACTGACTGTCTTGCGAAGCAGATGGTTGATTTGTCGGTTGGTTGTCATTGCTACTTTGCGTGTTTGAAGGTTGCTGCTGATCGCCAGAAGCCGTGTTTGAAGGGCTACTACTGCTATCGCCTCCGCCCAAGATACCGCCGCTTCCAAAGACCAAATCTGCGTTTGTCGTGGTAGAAAGCTGTAATAAAATAAAAATAAAAAATATACAAATGATGAACGAAGGTAACTTCATGACGATGTTGTATGGAAAATAGAAAAAAGGAGGGTAAGTATGAGGGGACTATGTTCTCGATCCTCTTCTTTACACAGTACATTTTTGGACCGTGGTCCGCGGGCGATTCGATCGGCGACTAGCCAAAACCTCTTGGCTCATCTACAGAGAAACAATGGATGATCTTGTTCAGACGATGAGTTCGCACTAACCAAATTTGTAAGTCAACATCAATTGCGCTAATTTCTTTTGTTTCAGGCAGAACATATGATTGTCTGTAACAACCTGACCGTGATAATAATACAACAGAAAATAGTACTCGTCGCGAACGTCCTTTCTCCACGTCTGTTTTTAACTTTATTTTACAGACTGCGTATACCAGCAAGCTGCAGATAAAACCGGTAACTTTCATGCGAAATGAAGATACTAACATATAAACCATATTCTTTCGGAGATTCTCAACGTTCTGGGCAATCACTAGTTAAGTATTCGTCCGCTGAAACAACCAGAAAGTAATCATCCCGATAGATTTACCGCTATCCAAAACAGACGTCGATCTGTTGACAAACATTTTATGTCGGACCCTGTAAGGAAATGTCGATCCTTTGGGAGTTTTGTTTTTCTGCCTTATTTAAGCGTATATGATATGGCAGCAGACGTTGTCTGCCCTCATACAGACCATGCGTGTAGCAAATAGATCCAATATTCAATCAATACCAAAGTGCGCATTAATTTCAGATAACCTGCTTCTCAAGTAGTACTTTTCACTGGTTCTGGTAGTGCCAAGAATTGTTCGTATTACCTACAATGTATTCTAGCCCATCCAACCGGTACAAGTTCCCATACCATACAATGCGAAAACTTCCCATTCGCAACAGAGTAACCTGGTCCCAATATCTGAAAATATGATGGCATGCTGACTTTGCCAACGATGCTCTGCCTCCTCGTTGATGGCGAATTATGCATTGAGTAAGTTACTTTGGTATGCTCTGGGCTAAATGCATATCTACTTAATTTAATTTTCATTTTCCTCTTTCTACAAGAAGCGCCGGTGGCGATGAAAAGTTTACTTTGTACCGCACTGTAGTAGCCATGATTTATGTATGCAGCATAGAATGAATACTGGCTGCTACGTTTACCCGCGTGTATGTTTTTGCATACAAGCAATGCCATATAAATCAATGCCAAAGCTCCCAGGCAGAATATTTAATTTGTCCCCTTCAGATCTCCCTGCAGTCAATAAATCCAGACTAAACTTTAGATGCTTGCGGCTGGCCCACAGCAGCTATCTTTAAGGGAAAGGAACCTACACTCTATATTATTCATTATACTTTGCTTCTAGCACGCCACGATTGTTTTCTCAGCAAACAGCGCCACCTACATTGTAAGCAAACGTAGTCTGCTTGCTCCTCTTAATTCTTTGAACTCGTTTCGTGAAAGCAGACTGTACAAAGGCAGGAGAACATAATTCAATCCATGTTGGAATATGGAGATTGTGGCACTATAAAGTTTAGTTCTAAAAATGCTGAAGATGAGGCGGAATCAATTCCATGGGCATTTCACGAGCAGCTGTACCACACTCCTAACCAAGATGTACGTGTGACAAACGTGAGAGTAGAGTCCACACTTTTTCCCCTCTCCTCTCCTTTTGCCACATGTTAGCGTCGTCGTTTGCCTTGGGTTTGGCGTTGCTAGCGCCATCCATCTATGCACAGAACTGTCCTTCAGGTCCCACCGGTCAAAGTTATTTTTCGCCAGTCTTGCTTAACGACCAAGTGTATATTGTTGGCGGCAGCTTGGTATTTTTTACGAAAAAAATGGATCGACAAATCCAATCATAATAACAATCCGACTTTATACACACGCAGGAAACGCTTGATATCTATGCTTTGGACTTGAGCCAAGGTCTCGACACAAGCTGCCCAAGCTGGAGCACACCGTCCAATGTGCAAAACAATGGACAGTACAAACCATTCATGTACGGTGTGGCGTATGCTGGTCCCAGCAATAACACAATCTACGTGCAATCTGGTATAGGTGGAACAGATCAAATGGCAAGACTCGTCCAGTACAACACCGCAGGTTCTTGGGGCGGAGGTGAGTAGTTACATCATGTTACCCAGCAAGCTTTCGATCCAGTTCCACTCAAAATCGAACAGTATCTGAATTCGGAAACTCGCCCTCTTCAAGAGCTCGCATGTCTGCCTCGCTTAACGGTACAGGAACAGCATTTTATTACGGAGGACGGGCGATACAGTCCAAAGATTATGCAAGTATCATTCTTTCAACAGCCAGCAATATTCATGCAGCTAAAGCCAACATGTCTCTTTCCAGTACAACGATTTCTATAGTTTGGATACCAGGTCGAATACATGGAATTGGCCAGCCATCCAGTACGGCTGGGGTCAGGCTCCACCGCGCTACGATCACTCTGCAGTATTGATGTATGTATCACGTTCATGCAAAATTTACAACAATTATCACCAACACCTTTACACACAGCGACGACTTGCTTTTTATTCTTGGAGGCATCGTTAACATCAATGGTACAGATATCTTTGCAGATTTCCGCAGCGCTGTTGGTAAGCGTCAGAATATATCTACAAAGAGAACAGTTGGTCTAAACGATGGTCCTAGTCTTTGACACCGTGAGCAACAAAGCGCTTAGTATGGCGACAACTGGAGACATACCTCCTGGTAGATATGCGTGAGTATATGCAAAGTTTACTTAATCCAAAAGTCTCTAACTTGCTCCGCCCGTTTATTTCAGCTTTTCTGCTGCTCCTGGTAATGAAAAATTATCTATTCACAGCTGATCTGACAACTGAGCACTAAACTTTACACTTAGCACCGGATGGCAAGTCCATTGTCGTGTTTGGAGGTCACAACATATCTGCACCAAGCGGTACATTTGATGGCACCGCGGATGTTTATGTCTTGGATACATGCACGCTGACCTGGTCCAAGCCAGATATCAGTGGAACAGCGCCAGCTGCTCGTGCCGGTCACGGTGCTGTTACCTACGGAAACTACATGCTGGTCATGTTTGGTAACATTGATATTTGACACTTGCAATTCAGGCTATCCTAATATGTAATATGATTCTGCTTTCCTCTAGGATTCACGGACGTTGTACCTCTCGGCGATTATAGGTCTCCTAAATACATTAACAATCTTGCTATTTTGGATATGTCTTCGTGGAAATGGATATCTAGTATCTCGCACCAGGATAATCCTACTGCCAAGGCCGATCCAGGATGCAGCTTCTCGTTTCCTTCGTTCCCAGAAACACAAGCTGACGGCGGCGACGATCCTATGCCTTACGATCCAACTGTCATTTCCAACCCGAACAAGAAGAGCAACAAGTCCAGAAACACAGGCTTGGCTGTCGGCTTTGCTCTTTTCGCACTCATCATCCTTGTTGGTGGTGTGTACTGGTGGCGCCGACGACAAAAGCAAAAGGCGCGTGCCACGAACCCTCGCTGGCTTCCCGGAGCAGTTACCATGCAACGCCGTGGTAGCAATGACTATCCGTTGTTTGTTTACGGCAACGAAGACAGCAAAGAAGAAAAGTTCGCGGAAACACGAGATGCGGGCATGCGTACCTACACCGCTACAGATCACGATGCTTGGGAACGTGCTTTGAATCAGGATCAAGAACGACCCGAAGATGGACGACCCATGTCTCGGCACATGGATGTTTGGGAACGTATGCGTGGATTGCGTGACCAGCAGGAAGCAAAAACAGCCGAATCTAAACTCGTTGATGCTTAACACTTGTTTTGCCTTCTACGTTGCTTGATCTTATCTGTAACATATACCTCGAATTTTTGCGATAATATATTGAAGTTTTTAATTCTAAGCATGGTTTCGTGGAGTATTATGCGCACGGAGGTAACGCGGGGAAGAAGGTCTTGTTATTGAATTCGCGTCTATCGCATCTAATCCAAGACCTTTCTCCTTCCTCACACTTGTCCTGTGCTATTTGTGATAGTATTATTGACTGTTTGCACCGTCTTGAAAGTTTTATCTGGATATCATTTGCGCTGATATTTCGGTATGCTCAGCTCAATGATGCTATGCAGTACTGCCTCGTGCATATTTCAGATAATGCATGATAAGCAATTCTGTCAAAAATCACTCATATCCACCAGTATATTAGATCATCATCCAATCAATGCTGTGAGCCCTCTAAAAGTAATGCCAAGGGCTCGTCTCAGCAGATGCGCAATGCAAGCATAAAAGCATCTCCCGTCTATTGTATTACACCCTTTCCCCAGCTCACCAGCCGTCTATGTCGGCTGCTGCTAATATATAGTAATTTGCTGAATGTTATTCAAATATATAGGTCGTTGAGATGAGTCTGTTACAAGCATATCGAACACAGTACTCTAGCTGTAGCGATTTTCGTCCCCGTAGATTTATAGCTGAAACCACTTGAAATAGAGTTCATTTGTTTGGATATGAAAAAAGCAAGAAGACAACATAATAAAATATAAAAATAAAAATACAACGTAATAAAATACAATAGTAGACGTATTCAGCGGGTAAATTCGTCAGTTATTTCTGGGATCCTGCTCTGCTTGTCCTTGGGTGGAGGACTCCACGTACCTCGGCAACACCGCTCTCGTTTTGCTGGACCTGTTCTGTTGCCATCTATTGCATATTTATATTTTAGAAAATATTATCACGCTGTGGTCATGCATAACCCCTACTTTGAATTATACAAAATCTTGATGACGTTCCGGAAGCTTTTGAGGTCAAAGGGGTTGACGGGAAACTTGGCAGTGCCTTCAGAGACAGCGACGTTAAGTCCATCTGCTGCCAATCGCAGAGACAGGAGCTTTAAAGTATGACCTATTCAAGAGTTAAGTGCAAAGGATGGATATGAAAAAAGCTACCATAGAGTTGGATGGCTGGGATCACGTGTTGATCACTATCGTCCGTTTTCGCCAGACAGTCGTCAAGGATGAGCTTGGTTTCAACAAGCAATTTCACACTGTCCGTGCCGGTTTGCGTGGTCCGACATCTTCCTCTTTCCTTTTTTGACACAGTCTGTGAGCACCCGAAGGTCCATGTCGCATCCGCTACTGACAATCATTAGTCGCACCCACGTACATGATCCCTCGTTACAACATTCTAGTCATTAGGACTCGGTATAAAGGACTTCTAATCTATGGTGACGCTGCTGAGAGCGGGATCAGTAACTAATGTCGCATCCCCCATTCTCTGTCGTGCACTGACAAATAAAATGTCGGAACTCCTCAATGGGTACAGGTCTTATGACAGATGACGTTTGTGGACTTGGTGGAAGGAACGAAATCACAGAAGGCCTCCAAAGTGTGGCTAGTTTTTACTAACTCCGCTGGGACACTTCCGGCTACTGGGGATTCCCTTTCCGGCGGAAAATAGGGCTGAGGCTCCCCCTTTGGGAAACTTGAGTAGAGTTTGTTATGTTACTCTATTAGGCTCAGAGGGGTACTCATTTAGACATACTGAGGGCCTTAGATGTGCCCAAATTGGAAATAAATTCAGTTGCTACCTGCTCTATAATCGAAGCTTACAAACTTCACAGTGTCTACTGATGTAACATGCAAAGGAGTGGCAGCGTAACAATGTTGGGTACTGCAAGTTGACCTCGAAAGTGCAAATTCTAAGTATCTATGCCAAAAACGAAAGATATGACTTTAGCCAATCCTACCTAAGCACACCTAAACAAATGCAAACCGTCGATAATGTCGCAAAGAAGAATGCAAAGCTTCTTCCTTTTTATCGCTGCAAATGCTTCATTTTACAGAGACTACAGTGGAGATAGGTGGTGCTCCTCGAGCTTTCCTCGCTTGTCACAAGTCCATTCAACTTCAGGATTCGGCATCTATACGTGCTATGTAGGTTGATAAACGCCCTATGCACCAAGCTACAGTAGGATATAAGGACTCGATGGTTTTAAAAATATCTTGCATATAATAATTGAATTATTCAGTTCCCAAAGCAAAGCTACTGGTATTGTAAAGATTTGTATTTTTGCTACATTTCGGACGTAGCTATTTATCCATTCGTCGTCACTGAAGTTATCGTTGTTTCTTACTTCCATCCTGTATAACAATCCATTACTTGATACGGTGAAAAATGTCTCGGAACATACTCCTCAATAAGACGAACACAAATTTTTGCTTGTTTGCTACGCATTGCAGGTTTTCCACTAGAAAAACAAACATATCATGTCAATATCATCACCATCGTTAAATTCGATAATGGAGCAAGCAAGTCAAGAAAAACCGCAATCACCAAAAGAGCAGCAGCAGCAACATCCTCGAGACTCGGTAGATGTACAATCGCAAGCGGAAAAGGATATCACATCGGCAGAAGACTATGAGCCGTCTCCTTTGGAACTTGAGGCGTTGCGGCAAGCCATACTGCAAAAGTCTCAGTCGCCTCCCAGCGAGCTGCTATCTAAACAGGTTCCGACGGGACAGACTGACGAAGAAGAGGGTTCATTTATCAACCCGTTGGGAATGGAAGCAATGCGTGTGCGGATATTAAGTGGAGAAAAGTCGACCTTTGAAAAAAATGTATTGGAAGCAGCGCGACTTGTAGATCAAACGTTCAATGCTGTTGGTGGCGGTGGCAGCAGCGGTGGTGGATTCAGGCGACCATCAGGAGGTGAGATCAAAGGTATCCAGTCAACATTAATGGGTCAGGGCGCCGTTGGAGATAGAGCCAGTGTCTCCTCCAAATCAAGACCGCCGAGACCGAGCGCTAGCCTGAGCCACGCTCCACCGCGAGTTTCGTTCGGACAGATACAAGTACTAAGTCAGTTACCGTGGCCTTCTGTGTAATCCGCTCACAATGTCTTTCTAAATAGGATTCAAGTGCTGAGAAACCAGTAACAAGAGAAAAGCAAAAGAAGAAAAGGACAAAGAAGGCAAAGCGGACGAACGCATACATTGTACCTCGCGTTGATCGATGTAAACAGCGCGTGGATTCCATCAAGTCCAGCCAAAAACTGAGCTTCAAGGATATCGATGAACGTATTCGTCTCACCTTTGAGATTGCCAATTATTTGCAAAAGCAAGCTCTCATGCGGAAGCTTGCCATCAGCTTGATGAAATATGGCTGCCCAGCACATCGTATCCAGCATTTCTTGCGGCTCACGGCGACTGCTATCGACATCGATGCTGCATTTGTCTATATGCCAGACGTTATCTTACTCAGCTTCTACGACAGCGCTGCACATGCGACCGAAACGTTCTTTTTAGGACAGACCCAAGGCTTTGATATGAGTCGCTTGATTGAAGTATACCGACTGGAGCGCCTCATTACGCTTGGACAAACCACAGTAGATGACGCCATCGAGTATCTGGAGCGTATCAAGGCATTACCGCTGTATTTTCCAGAATGGGTGCGAAGTTTATCGTACGCATTTGCCGCATTCGCTTCATCAATTATCTTTTTTGGAGGAGGATGGAAAGAAGCTGGCATGGCAGCTGGTCTTGGTCTGTGGTTAGCAATCTACGAGATCTTCTCCAGCAAGCTCCCTGGTATGGGACCTCTTTTCGACATCACAGTATCTATCATTATCGGGTTCATTGCAACTGCAGTCAGCTACGCGAACATTTGCTACACACCTACTGCATTCGCAGCTGTTATTGTCTTGCTGCCTGGATGGCCGATGGCGATGTCTATTATGGAGCTGGCAAGCCGCAGTATCATTAGTGGTGTCATCCGCCTAGTCTATGCTTTTATCTATTCGTTCTTGCTAGCTTATGGCCTTACCACAGGGCAAGGTCTCTACAGAACATTTGATACAAAGGTCCAATTGTACAATCCAGACACCTGTCCAAAGACGCTCTCCAACTGGTGGTACTTTTTATTCGTCCCGTGGTTTTGTGCAAGTATTGCTATTCATTCAATATGTAGTGTATCCTTCTAACTACTGCATTTAGATCTGTTTTTGTATTTTTGTCCGTGCACTTCCACGTCGCTGGCCGTTTATGATCAGTGTCGCCTGTGCCGGCTACGCAGTATCTTATGCACTTTCAAACTGGACACACGCGAACAACCAGGTTTCGCAGTTGGTCCCAGCGCTGGTCGTAGGTCTCCTCGGCAATCTGTATACCAAGATTACACAAGACATATCATTTGATGCCATTTTGCTTGGTTCGTTCTTGCTTGTGCCGGGAGCCGTTGGTCTGAGGAGTGGACTGGCAGCATTCTCAGGCGCGCAAGAGGCGGGAGGAAACACGGCGGCACTGTTCAGTTGGGCAGTCATCGAAGCTTCTATCGGTATCACACTTGGTTTATATCTTTCTACGCTTCTATTCTATCCAAGAGGCAAGGCACACACACCGGTTGCTAGTTTCTAGTATTGACTATTATATATATACAATATTGAAAGGGAGTTATGCAGCTAGTCGTCCTGCGACGGCGCCTCCAACAGCTGCTCCGTAAAATACAATGCCACTTCGTATCAAAAGCTCTATTCCCATCTTTAACGTTGCCATGCGTATGTTTGTGTTGGGCGGTGCCTTTGCGAAAAATAAGCGGTGGCGTGTCTCCTTGTTGAAGGTCACTTTGCTCAATGCCGCAAAGGAAACCAGGGAGCCGGCTGCTGCCGCCATGCCTGATCGTGGCCGGTAATCTTGGTGTAGCAATTCACTGATGCTTTTACCTAGTCATTTCACCGGAGGAAGTCTCAATTTCAAAACGAAAACTCTTTATTTAGATATGGGTAACAAGTTGCTCATACCTTGATCGTCTTTGACAGGACCCTCGCTGATTTTGGCAACTTGGTAATCGACGCCGTTAAAAACGGTCGTCCAGGAAAAGTAGCCTACGGGAGCTCCAACAAGCACAACTGGAAGAAATACAGCCATGAAAATAGCACTAGACGCACACAGAAAGAGAAGAGGGATAAGGTCCGAGTTTCGGGAAGCTAGCCATGCTGTCAGTCAGCAGGAATGCAAAACCGGTGCTGACCGCCACAATCATCGATGAAGAAAGCTTCCCGTACTACAACGTCTGGATCGTGTTTACAATTAGACAATAACTAATGTACTATCGAAAGTAAGGATACCTTGGATTCCCTTCGAAGGAAATAACATGTCATTTTTGAAGCATTACTGCGAAAAAAAACAACAAATAAAGCAAATTTAATCGTGCGTTAAAGTAATATTACTAAAGTAAGAAAGTAAGATAGAGAGAGGGAGGGTTGATGCAGGAGTAATTGTACAACATTTGTAATGTAAAGATGACAGGAATGATTATATGCGTTTATGCTGCGCGAGCGCTGTATCCTAGGATCCATCCCACAGGTCGACAGGTTTCATCTGCAGAAGACAAGTTGCCGCTCAGGCACGAATCCACGACATCAGCGACCGATGCGTTCTCCAGACAGTAGCGTAGCAACAATCTTCTCAAACGCTCCTGAGAGCTGCGACATCCATTCTAGAAGTAAAATAATAGTGTCAGGATCCAACAAAGCAATGTAAGTGACCCCAACTGATACTTACCACAGCGGCGCGCTCAAACCAGGCAAGTGCCTCCCGTAGGTTGGTTTGTACTCCCAATCCTCGCTCATAGCACAGACCAAGATGATACTGGGCAGCAACGTGGCCCTGCTCTGCTGCTTGTCTAAAGTACTTTACTGAGAGGGTCATGTCTTGCTGTACACCGAGTCCCGCCTGCAGATGAAGTCCAAGTTTATCGAGGGCACGGGCATGGTTCTGCGCAGCTGCGTGACGATACCAGTATACCGCTCGAGCTGCATTGATTTCAACACCAATGCCGTTTGCATAGCAATAACCCAGATTGCATTGTGCCCAGGGATTGCCCTGCTTGGCCGACTTGAGGTACCAGTGCACTGCTTGCGATGGATCTGCCTGGACCCCGATACCTTCCTCGTAGCAGAAACCAAGTGAGTTTTGTGCCAGTGGGTTCCCTTGCTCGGCAGCCATCCGGAACCAGTAGACAGCCTGTCGTTCGTCTCTCGGAACACCAACGCCGTTGCGGTAACAGAAACCAAGTGAAAGTTGTGCGGGTGCATGGTTCTTTTGTGCGCTTAAAGTGTACCATCGCACAGCTTCTGCGTCGTCGATGGCGACACCGATGCCGTTCTGGTAGCAGTAGCCTAACGAGTGGTATGCAAACATGTTGCCTTGACTTGCTGATTTGTGATACCAGTAAACAGCGCTGGAAGCGCACTGTTCGACGCCGATGCCGTTTTGGTAGCAGAATCCAAGATTGTGCTGCGCTCTCGAATGGCCCTGCCGCGCAGCTTCTGCGTACCAATGCGCACCCTGCGCGGGATCCCTGCTGACACCGATTCCGTTCTGGTAGCAGTAACCAAGGTTGCACTGGGCCCAGGGGTACCCTTGTTCAGCTGATTTCTTGTACCATTCTGCTGCTAGTTTCAAATTCTTGGTGACGCCGATCCCATCTTCGTAGCAGTAACCCAAGGAATTTTGAGCGAATGCATTGCCCTGTTCAGCCGATCGTCTGTACCACTCGACTGCAACCTCCACATTTTTTTCGACGCCGATCCCATCCTCGTAGCAGTATCCAATGTTGTAAATCGCAACCGTCTCGCCTTGCTCTGCTGCGCGATGGTACCATCGCAAAGCTTCCGCTTCATCTTTTTCGACACCGAATCCTTCACCGTAGCAGTATCCGAGAATCCCTTGGCCGCGACAGTTGCCTTGCTCGGCGCTTTTCTTGTACCACCCGAATGCCACATGCGCGTTTTTGGGGACTGCAATGCCGTCGTGATAGCACACTCCAAGACAATACTGACTAGCTGCACAGCAGTACTCCCGTGCGGCGCGCTGCAGCCAATCGATCGCGCGACGGCCATGGCTTTTTATCACTGCCTCCCAGTGCTCTGCTTCCGTTCGATCAATTCGAACGGCCGGTCGTCCATATTTGCGTAGAAATGAGAGTCGAACCATGGCGAGTAAACCTGCTGTATCTACACACTCGCTCTCTGCTTGATCTTGCGCTGATTCGATGTAGCACTCTTCCGCTGCTCTAAAGTCTTGCTCGATCCCCAGTCCAAACTCGTAGCAGAAGCCGAGAACTGCCTTTGAAGGGGCATGGTGGTCTGAATTTTTTAACAGCAATGCAACCGCTCGCTGCTGGTTCTTTGCATAGCCGTGGCGTCCAAATAAGTAATCCTGAGCCCGTTCAAACATTTGATCGGCTGCTGCTAAGGTGGTAGCAGTAGTTGCAAGAGACGTAGTCGTAGCGCTTGCACACTTTCGTTTGTAGATCTTTGTCAAGGCTCGCCGTGAAGACTGCATCAAATGATCAAGCACGGTGGCTGTCGTCATGGTGAGGATGATGGAAGTGAAAAGAAAAAAGAAGACAGATGAAAGGAAACCCAATTTATCGTTTTCGCTGATGTTGATATGCATGTGCGCTTTAACTTTTTCGCTTGGCGTCCGTCCGCAAGAAAGGTCTATCCTTATCCACCCTCGTCCCGCTCCGCGCGGCCCCCTCCCCCTTTATTTCCCTTTCAATCCATCCGACCGGCACTTGTCAATTGCAATTCCCTCCAACTAATAACACCAGCAGTAAGGAGAGGAACAAACAGCCTTTAAATCATTGATTTTCCTAACAGAACTTTTAATGCCGCGTGATACAGTATAGTGGCTGCATCTACTTTTTCCAGACAATTATTATTATTTATCCGCCCAAGGATATATGCAGAAAGGAAGGGGAGACAGCAGCAAACTCCAAAGCCCGTGCTACCATCGTTTTTGCCTTTTCCATGGTTCGGAGTGGCGACCGAAATCAGGTACCACTGCCTACCTCTCTTGCCCATCATCGTGAGCTTCGCATCAATTACCCGCCACGTGAATACTTCCATTTGTACAATGCGCTTTACCGGAAGGAAGATCCGTTACAAAACATCTGTCATGTGAGCGCAACTGTTTATTTGTCGCCAATCGCATGGTCTGTCTCGTTACCATTATCTTTAGCAAAATCAATATACACACCGGAAAAAATGTACGAGCGGCGTGCAGCTTAATGCAAAGTCCGGCACTGTCGATGCTCTTTTTTGCTGCAATTTACAAACGTGACGAACAACAGTTGTTGCCACACACAGATTTATGGTCTATATTTACACAACGCACACACATGCTATCACTTTCGACCAAGATATTTTTTGAATAATGCATGATGTTCCTTGGATCCGCCCGTTTGACCACGACCGCGGTTCGAGAATTGGCCACCCGAGTTGCGCGAATACTCGATGTATGCCATATTATCTCCTCCAGCCAACGTCTTGGACGTAGTCACGGACCGTTTGACACCATTCGTGCGACCCTTCGCGGCTGCCTTCCGATCTGTGATACGGCCCACGTCATCAGCGACATCCAGTACTTCATCTTTAAGATCAGCCTGGATTAAGATTAATCATTTAAAAAAAGGCTCATGCAGAAAGTTCGCACAACACCGCTCCCACTTTAAAGCTTACCTCGTTTGTAAGCAAAACAGACTTTAAGAGGTCCATCTGCTCTTGATGCGTGCGGAAAACCAAGTTTGGATCGCTTTCCATGCCTTCCAAGGTCGTAATAACTTTGAATGCATAACCTTGATCGATTAAAAATTGTTGTCGCTTGGTAGAATAATACATTTCTTGTGTGTCACGCGACACCAATGAATAGAAGAAAGCATTGAAACCTTCGTCATTTCTGCGCTTGGCACGCAGGATACGGCCAAGTCGCTGTGCTTCCTGACGTCTAGAGCCATAATGCGAAGATATTTGGATCAGGCACGTTGCCTCTGGCAGATCGATACTTGTGTCGCCAACTTTGGATAAGAAAATAGTATTCACAGCTGGGTTGTATTGGAAGTTTTGCAGAATACGCATTCGTTCTTGTTGACCGGTTCCACCATAGATGTATGGTTTACCAAGCTTTTTGGCATATTCCTGCACATTCAAAAACTCAGCAATTGTGTTGCAGACCGCCAGTGTATAGTTATATACTTACGACAAGCGCATATACATTGTCTGAAAAGACAATAATCTTGTCTCCACGTTGCTCGTGATACTGGATCAGATATTGACATGCTTGGAATTTGTTCGGGTTCATGACATACAACAGTGTTCTCTTGCGAGAGTTTTCTTGGAGATATTCTTTATAAAACTCCGGGGTCATGGGGCACCAGACTTCAGCGCACTGTTGTTCCGATCAGTGATCGTCTCTTTTCATTTTTGTTTCCATTGAGCAACATACCTGGACGTTGGCGATGTGGCCTCGGCTGGCCAAATCCATCCAGTTTGCTTCATATAATTTAGGTCCAATCAAAAAGTTCAAGTCATCAATCTTTTCGTCTTCTCGCACCAAAGTAGCCGTCAAACCCAATTTAGCATGGGCGGCGATAGTTGTAACGACCGTGCGGAACATATTTGCCGGCACAACGTGCACTTCGTCGAGAAGCAAAAAGCCCCATTCTCGAGACTCCAAGAACTCCATCATCTTTTGTGCATCATACGAACGCTTGCGCTTGTTGGCAACCATGGAATAAGTTGATATCACAATGCCTGAACTTCCAGAGAACTAGTTTCGCTAGCAGTGAATATCTACTTCCACAAATTTGGATAAACTGGATTTTTACCTTTTCTTTGCAATCAGACGTGAAGACAGCAATTTGGTTTTCCTTGATGTTACTCCATTGTAGAAATTGTTGCTTCCATTGCATAACTGATACACTATTTCAATATTAAGTTACTGTTGCGTATGACCAGTAATTGCAATACAAAGTAACTTACGAAGATGTGCATAAAACGAGACAGCTCTTTTTGATTGTACACGCTGCAGTAATACCGACCAATGTCTTGCCAGCGCCGCACGGAAGTACGATAATTCCAGATCGTGCGCGGCTGGTAGAAGTTTCAGAAAATTATCCTTTGTAAACTTCCAAGTTGACAACTCACCCGTTACCAAACATCTTCGATAAACTCTTCTCCTGATATGGACGAATGACAGTCGTAGGTTTGAGGTCAATTTCCAAGTTCGGATTGACCGTGTCATTTCGAAAATCGTATTCTTCCAACATGGGATAATCAATGTCGTTACATCGCTTTTTAATATTCTAAGCACGAGTCAATAATGTTAACGAATGTCCTCAAGCATATGTCCGGTGGTTATTGTATATCTTACTCCAACTTGCTCCGCTGCAATTTCAAACGAGTGAACCTGTTCACCAGCATCGAGATCTTCTTCCTCGTCTTCCTTGTCAATCCTGACAACTGCACCAAATAGTTTCTCTTCTTCTTTTTTGCGTGCTTCTTCCTCGGCACTCAATGGCTTTTCTTCTTTAGGCTTTTGTACGCCGGGTATATTCAAATCCTTCCCTGTAGGTTTGCTGTTGACGATTAACGCGTTTGAGCCTTCAGGAGCACTGATAATCTGGTCATTTTCGTTGCGAATAATGCGACCAGCATTGATTGTTGGGTCTTTTAGCAGCATCTGGAGGATATCGGGATGTGATGATTCGACATAATAGCGGTTGTGTTTCAATACAAGCTTCACTTTGCCGTAGGATAATGTACATTGTCGTATGAATTCAGTAATGTTGGATGGAACAGGTACTTTGGATAGACGATTTAGAACTTCAATGATGTCCTCTGTTTCTAGACCCACTGAGACCGCAGCGTAAAGTGAATACGCCGTCAGCTTGTATTCGTGAATATGTGCAGGTCTGCAAAATTAGTAAGCACGCCTGCTCATACAAACCAACTATGTATCAACCACTACCTGCTGACAGGCTCACTGATCGCAACCAAGAAATCTTGGGCTTGCTCTGCAATGGGAGAAAACCATTCGAGAATGATGCGTCCGTCTTCTGGGCTGATCCAAAGTGGTCGAGAACTGTGATCTTTTTTCAGTGACAATGCAGTGTAATCCTTATTGCCAAAGATATGTGATATAAAGTCTGTCTTCTCAGTGTCGTGTATATATTCATGCTGACTCGCATGCAGCATTGAAACGTCCAAGTTGGCATTTTTGGGGACTTGAAATCCGTCAATAAATGTACAATGTACAAGATTTGATTAGTTACGAAATGTACCATAAAGTTTCAGTTTCAAGTCTTCATCCAACTGCACATCGCTATCCTCATCCTCTGAAGAGCTCTCTAAACAAAGGCATTAAGTAAATTTCTAGTCCTTTTGGCTGCTTCTAATTAGGTATGCAACCGACCATCGTGCTTTCTCTTGCTCATTGTTGAAAAAGACAGAGAGAACAGCAGTGCCGCAGCATGAATTGGACTTTTAAGCAGCGATCCATGCCGAGAAAAATTCCTCTTACTACCGATCTACTTATCTTTCTATCGCTTAGTTGTAAAAGTAATAAAGCGAATTATCCATGTCAAGATAATGGAGTACTCGCTTTAGCATGTGGCTGTCAGCAAGCTCGACAAGTCGTATCATGCGAGCAAATCTCATCATGGATATCTGCTTGCTCGGTACTACGTTTTAAGTACCTACCTCCACTCAACCCTTCGCAGCGTTCATATACAAGTTCTAACAAATCTGCAGACTCCATCGCCTGCAATAAATAGCATATCATGGCGTTATGATATGCTATGTTTATGATCGCGCATCTATATTTCTCTAGTTAGTTCGCTCGTAGGGACAGCATGCCTTGATGAATTGATAAAGGCGGTGGCAAGAAGTTCAGCAGCCGAATAGCGAAACAAAACAAGATATCGCCGTCACTAAGGACGACATGCAGGGACAATTGTTGAGACCTACGAAAAGTCTGATACATTTTGTCTCCTCTGCCTTTCACCGTGCAGCTCGTAGATCACCGTTCCATCTTATCCAGATGTCTCAAATAAACGCCGTGATGTATCTCAGCCAAAGAAAATCCAAATCTTTAGGGTATTAGTTTTACTGTTATAGCAAGCAGTGCCTTGACGTTTTCCAGTCTCCGGATACCATAAAATCCGCCAGTTTATCACCGTATCTGAACATTGAATAGTTTCAGTATTTATTACAAGACGAATTTGACAGCCGGGAACGAGAGAAGAGTATATGTTCGGTAGAGATAATGAAATCGAAATCGATATCAAAGAGTATTTTACAACTTGGCAGTGGCGGGCTTGAGGCTCTTGAAGACGTTGTCGAGCTTCATGGCCAGCATGATTTGACCCTTCACTTTCAGCTTCCCGGACATGTAGAGCTTCTGTCCTGTATAACGTTGAATTCACAATTAGAAAAGGCTCAGTTTTGGTTCGTCTGTGTACGTACCGTTTGCCTTGCCTGTTGCCAAGGCAACAAAATCATCGTCCTTCAAGGAGAGGATGACGTCAGCCTTCTGGTTGCCCTTGCCGCGGACGACCTTGCCCTCCTTCTTAATATCGACGGTGAAAGTCTCCTCCTTGCCTTCGCTGTTCTTGAGGACGAACTGGAAGACGCCGTTGACCTAGCAACGTGATAAAAGTCAGTTTGCATACAGCCGATAAGAAAATATGAGACGCACCTGCTTGATAAGCTTGGCCTTTTCCTCGGCGGAGATGTTAGCAAAGGACTTGTCCAATTCGGCAATGATTTCAGAGCCCTTGAAACCAGGAACGACGAGTTCAGACATGTTTATGTGGAGTGTATAGAAAGCAAGAAATGAAAAGTACGGACAAAAGGCACGCGCATGCAGTTGCTTTTATATTCCACGGCGGTTGAAATTTTCACATGGAGTTTCGCGCAGGCCCAATCACATGTCCGACCCGCAAGTTTTGGAGAGCTTCATAGATAGATGACATCGAGCTGTGCAACCTAAAATCTCGAAACATCCAAATTGGGAGGGAAAAAGCTTACAGGCACCCCACACTCATCATTTCCGTTTCCTAAAACAATTGTCTTTGCTTTGTAAAGCAAAATGCAAATACCTAGTTTTCTTCCAGCCACTCTTCCAAACTAGCTATCACCTGCATTCGCTGGCCATCATTGCGTCGTGAAAGCAAAAGGAGCTCTCTGCGAGATATCCACGTGGACCCGTGAAAACGGTGCTAAATAAGAGTTGCTGATGACATGTGAGAAATTCAAGGTAGAGCCGCATAATGAGAGGTAGTATGTACCACGCGATTTTGATCTTTGAGACGGGAAACGGATTGTCCCCTCCTTCGTCCGTTCCATCATTGCCGAGAACCATCCCTAACTTCCCATGGGGTTCAACGACTTTATTCCATGGATTTCCTCTTTTAGTACATGGGTATTGCTTACTACAACATGCAGCAAGATTTTGGGCGTATGCCTCGTCAATATGCTCGTAATTGGTCCCATTACATTCTTAGAAAGATACTTTGAAGAATAAGGTTGGCAAGTATAAGCCAAAGATCAGACACTGTTTCTTGTCTGCCGCCGCTCTAACAAGGTAACGGATTTTTTAGGCTCTCCAATTATTCTAGGATGTACGTGAAGGTGTCAAAAACTTCTTTCCCACGAACAGTTTGTGTTAAGCATCTAAAGTACCTGATCTTTTCAGGGTCCATTCAAGCTTCAGGTTAGGCGTGACTTCCTTTAAGGATGAAATAAATCCGCGCACAAGAAGGCTCCATTGGCGATGCTGGATCAGCAAACAGAAATGAAGTTCCCAGTAAGCAGACACTAAGACGAGATTTTTCGTTGTCAAATATTAGAATAGCAAACTTCCACGGTCGATGAACTCATTTGAGCATGAGTTGATTATACATAGAATCATTGATTTTATGTATATAACGAAGTGGATATGTATTAAGTCGCAATTGTATCATAAGCCCAATCATGATTTTGGGTCAGAAACTAGAGACTATCAATGAAGTTACAAACGTAAAAGCACAGGAAAATGTTGGAGCCAAAATCATAGTGAGTAATATCTGCATGTACGGTCAATGAAGATTAAACTGGTGTCCCTGAACATATCTTGCACGAAACAAAGAATCTGTCTTAATAAATACTTCAAGATGTAATTGCTGGTAGTCTCGGTCAGGTTTCGTTACTGCTGTATTTATCAGTGACTAAATAAAGCATACGAAAAAACAGTTTCTGCAGTTTATTGTACTGCTCATTTATTTGATCATGATAATTTTATAGCGAAGAAGATTGACTAGGGAAATGAGTGCGTCGACTACTACTAAACGTAAGATTAATATTGGTGCATATGCCTATATACATGTGTCAGTATTTATATAATAGCAAGCTTGATCTTTTTACAGAAAAAGAGTAGCCACATGCGACTCACGAGAGCATGCAAGAGCATAGATTGGCACTGGACGTCGATGCCGATGGTATATAGGGTGAAATGACAACAATGGAATGTCGCTTGTGGCAAAGGCGTGTTATGCTGTATTAGCAACGAGGTGCTAGTTTTGTAGAAATCCCTTCACTAAAACCTATTCCAATTGATTGAAGTGATGACTGCTTGGAAGTCTCATGTATGACAAGGAAGTTCAGAAAAGACGAGCAGAAGACAATAAGGATGCCTACATACGAGCGAGATAAGATAACCCATATATTTCCGGGCTACAATGGAACGAGACGTTTTACCGAGTCCACGCGAAGTATATCATCAATAAGTTCTTGACTGGAATCGGTATATCTGTGCGCATGCGATCCTGTCAATAAGAACCTGAAGCAACTGGAGGGCGACGAGGCGAACGAGGGTATCAATCGACGGATGAAAAGAGCCAAGATGCCGTAAATGCTCCGTTTGACCACCTATTTATATACTGTGCAAGTCGTGAAGTCTCGCATACGTATCGTGGAGTCGAATTGGTGGTGATACTGTCGATAAGTTTCTGAGAGAGATAGACCTAGGCGTCAGTACCGCTCAGTGCTTGCACATCAGTAATATTTTACAAGCTATAAGTTGACCTTGCAGACCTGTCAGCGCACAGTATGGACCAAAGAACGGACAGAGGAAAACCGTTATACAGATGCGGAATGCACAATGGTCCACAGCTTCATGGGAGGAGATATAGGTCAAGCAATGAAGAATCCCGCGTCTCAATTGCGGATCTACTTCCAGGAGGCAAAACATCCGATACATTGGAGGAGGAAGTCGGTGACGCCTTCGAGCGCTAATTCTGAGGATGCAGCCGCCAGGCTAATTGGAAGCAGAAAGATAGTTACTGCGGTTAAGCTCAAAATATAAGATTTCAGGAAATCCAAAATGCTTACATGATGAATATCAATTATGTAGTTTGAAGTTGTGTTCGAACAAACTGAGGAGACGTCTGTGATAGCAGAATCATGGGGAGCAGTAGCAGGAGCGCTGCCAGAACCACCAAGACTAGCGAGCGGGATCAATCCCAGCTCCACAAGGAAGGAAAAGGAGAAAAGGTCAGAGTCTCTTGAAGATCAGCAAGAAGTGGAATCCTAAAAAAAAGAAAAGGAAAAAGAAAAAGAAAAAGCCAAGCAATCGCGACTGCAAGCTTCTTCGCCAAGGACACCCACTAGCTCTCCAACGTCCTATCGCGAATTATTCGACGTTATGCCGGTTCCTCGCACAAGCGTGACTCGTCACGTGAACCCTCTTCTATACGGAGTAAAACAGCGATAATCCGCGATACTTGTGATACGCGCCGCCGATTTATAGCAGATACGCTGCTTAGGTCCAGAAAAGAGAAGAACCAGGAAATATGGAGCCGTGCACCTGACAGTTTGTACGTAAACAACGATCTTCATTCCCTTCTGTTTGCACTTACAATGTCACGTAAATGTTCATGAACTACAAACAAATGGATGAGTATAGTAGTAAAGTCTTGTTTGAAGGATAAGAATAAACATAGGGAGAAGGAATATGCCAGTATCTAGTTAGGTCACGAAATGGAAGGAATAAAGGAACTGCAGATGTATGGAAATTTATCTGACCATCTAGTCAGCTCAGCGGTGAAGCTCGAGCAAAGGAACGGTTGTTGCTACGGGAAGAAAGACGATGATGTAATTGACGACCTCGATTACGGTGCATTTTGCGGCGGCGACGACCGGCAGGCTTCGGTTGGCAAATCTTTGCTTTCTGATGGCGACATAGGCTATCGAAGCGTGTAAACTTGGTACCGCAATCAGAGCACACGAATTTCTTGTCGCAATGGACTGTTACTAAATGTCTTCTGATATCTCGACGTGTTTGACATGCTTGAGGGCATACACTGCATCGAAAAAGTTTGGGACCGACGCGAGTGTAGCGTTCTTCTGTAAGACCGAGAGAAGGAGGCCCTGACACTGACGCTGACGGATCTGGTTGTCTGCTGGATTGGCTAGCACGAACTGACGAGATGTCCTTCACCGCATTGAAATATCCTGACGTATTAGTCTCTGTTCCTTCAAACAGAAGACGACTACTGAAAGCCAATTCTTTATCCTGCATCCATGCCAAGTCACCACCCGCGTTCACTTTGACGGGGGGAACCAATTGGACCTCCGGATTTGTGGGCGGCGCATGGATATCGTCCTCGTATGAAGAAGGAACAAAGGGCGATAAGATAGGCGTTGGTGATTTAGGCAGCATAGTATCAGTATCTGTGGTATCAGGCGCCGTGATCAGCATCTGCGTAGATAGTACGTTATTCATAGCCACATTGCCTGAAGAGAACGAGGTTCCACTGATGGAAGGATATGTAGGACTGGTGGATGATGCAGGCTCTCCTTTTGAAAATGGGAAGTTTTCAAGCCAAGACAGTAAGCCTTTAAATCCTTCGTCGCCTGCATTCATAATCCCAGGCAAATCCCACCGTTCATTAGTTTGATCAAGAAAAGCGGTATCGTAGGGCGTCTGTTCAGCACAGAGTTTTGGCGTAAACAAATCATTGCAGCTACTTTGAGCTACGAATGAGTTATACCCAACTCGTATACTCATGCATAGATATTAAGAATACTGACCTTGCCAGTTCGGTTATTATGGAGTTCAATGTAGGAAGAGAGATTGGTATGGCGGAGTCGCCTGACAGACTAAAATTCGGCGAAGTGTTAGATTCCCCTAGCATCTGCGGCGGGCCAGTCACCGCAATATCGTCATCTGGAATTCCAGATTGAAGGTGCCCGTTATTTGTATGGAGGTTTTCTTGCCCTGATTTAAAGCTTTCCGATGGATACTCTGGGCCATTATTTGGCAGTGTCCGGATTTCCGGATAGCTGAATTGCTCCGCTGATGCCTGGATCAGTGGCAAAGGTCTCCGGAGTTTCGGGATTGTGAGATGAATATCTAGAAACAATGCAAAGTGGTCGCTTAGTATCGGCCGCAGAGATAATCTGATAAACACTTGCTCCTGCATGACTTTGTAAGAATAGTGACTATAAAACGATATTCCTGATGAAACTTGGGTGTGGTTCTGAACGAATAAGATTACTCTGCAAATGAATTGTGCGCGAAACATGCCTCCTATTTATACTCTCATCATCCACAATACTCGCTCTACGAAGCAGGCCCGGCAGCTACACCACATGAGCATCGATCCTAGCGGAGATTGATAACACATCTCTCAATGTCAAGTAACGGGTAGTACGAAATGTTGTCATATATATATTTCAAGAAACGAGAGAACTAGACGGTCTAAATCTCCTATGGAACCCAAAAATGGGTGCTTTCTTGTTATCCTTATTTCGAGTCATATTTTTACCTCCAGCTTGCCTTGGATTCGTGGGTAGTAATTAAATACAGTACGCCCACTTTGCGATACAATTGCAACGCGTTTTGGCTGCGCACTTCATTGACCCTTGATCTGCAGATCCAGGTTCAGAACGTTCGGGACATCATTGGAATTCCCAAATTGTTTTCTTCCCTTTCTTGCTTTGCAAACTGTGGTTACCGGATGATTCAACATGCGATTGAAACATCTTTCAGTAGAGTACAAAGCAGCTAGCAGTCCGGACTAGCGACCTTCAAGCAAGGCAATTAACATATCTCCTCGGCCGAAAAGGATGCAGGCACAATGCTAAATACCATTTGATAGCTCTCCCTTTCACATGCATGTATGCCGTCGTGAGATAATACTAATGAGCTTCGAATTCGTCTGGCCGCTCCGTAAGCATGATTTCGCATATAATCTCGTAACTTGCAGATGCACAATTTTAGATAAGGTAGTATTCTACGAAAGCCTGAACCAGGCAATAAAACATTCGCCAGGGATTACGTGCTTCGGCAAAATCGCTAGGGATCGCGGACGGGTCATTGCGCAAACAAAACGATCAGCTGACTTTAGAGCGGCACAAACTTGAACCACTGCACACAGACATCCCTGCTTATTATCAACACAATCCGAGATGGTAATAACGAATAGGAAAAAGGAACGCATATAGCATATGCACAGCCACCTTATTTATCGTCGTTTTGTCGAAGGAACTTTTGCTTGTTCCGAACAACCTCTCCTTCATTCCAGTTTGATTGTAGCACGTGCAGCGACTGTTCCGTTCAATTCTCCTAAAATTCCTGTAGGCGGAATTGCGCCGCACATGTTACTGGGCCTGCTACCATGATGCGTCGAATCCAGCCTAAATCGTCTGTGACGGCATAATCTTCGCTTGTCTACTTGCAACCGATCGAAGTCATGAATGTGCCATCTAGAAAATCGTTGATCCAATTTCCATTCTTCCAAGGTGCCTACCGGAAAAATGTTTACCAAGACTGCGTTGCTGTGCTTTGCGCCACATTGCTATTTTATTTTTTTCCCATGTCGTTGGATTGCATGGACATGCTGTCTCGGGCGGTAATGCTTAATGCATTCTGTCAAGTTCTCACTGCAGTTTATCGGACATCAGTCGCATAAGCAGTGTCACATTATCAATCATTCGGAGCTTTGCCTTATTCTAATGCCCAAAAAGCTGCAGGTACATTTGGACTAGTAGCTCGGGATATTAATTAATCATTTATATCATTCATTTATAATATATTTTATCCACTTGAGAGTTATCATAGACACAGAAACAAGTGAAAAGGATGTTCCTCAGTCAGTGTATAGCCTGCGTGATGTGCCGTCAAGATAGGAGACTTATTGCAACAACATCAAGATATCAAACGTAATAATACCTGTATGGTTGCTGTAACACAATTTATGTTGATCGAAAGAGCCGAAATCTATGCATACAAAATAGTATCGCCGACTTTATGGATTGACAGGGATCACTGTTGCTACCTGCAATAGAGCGAGTATATGCAGGCCCTGCATTTGCAGCATTGGTTACACGTGATAGCAGCAATAAAGGAAGTAGGGCATCTTGCCAACAATGAGCAATGTATTTATCATCCAGGCATTCAATGTATTGATGAACCCGAGCGTATCCAGTACAGTGTCATCAAGATACGAGTAAGGAGTTATGTAATGTTACGCTGCTAACACATGAAGCATATTCTGCCATGCCAGACATTCCTTGGAAGATGAAGTATGCACTGGTGATTGTTCCAGCAGAGATAATCTCCAAGATACATGTTTACACTGAAACTTATCTGTATTAGATCGAACTTTAGAACTATATATAGGCCGTAGGCAAATTGATGAATAGTTCGGTCGACGCTCTGGGAATACAGTGATACAAGGCGTTTTATGTAATGGCCCACTATACTGTAGAGGAGGCAGGAGCTGTAAATAGAACTCGGCGAATGAACCTGGAGAGCCTGGCCCAAGTTTATATGAGTTTTTGCCAGGAAGGGCAACAGCGTCGTTGTGACACATTCCATCACTGACGAATCGCATGATCACCAAACCCTTACTTGAACAAATTGGGTGCCAAAGAGATCTACCTATCTAGTTGTATTGCTCATCGCTGCAGAAAAACCGGCAGCAGACATATATTAGCAGGGAGCTCAAGGAGTGGCAATCAGGGCGGAATAAACAATGCTTCATTCATATTCATTCTATTTGGTAACACATCCTTTGTGATACGTATCACTAAAGGAAAGCGTCCTGCTCGGCTGTACACCTTGTTCTCTTTTTTCATACGCTCTTTCTTTTCTTGTCAGTGGCGCTCCCTCCTTCCCTTTCCAATCTTTATTATTCTCTCTTTTACGAGCGCTCACTAGCTCTCGGTTAAGAAACCGTGTGCCTGTGTTGTGTAGAGAAGATTCGGGTGCTCCAACGTGTTCCATTTCCACTCATTTGTCAAAGCAACATGAACTCATCCACTCGATCAACACAATTCGCATACCTCTCGAGACTGCTTTTCACAGCCGTTATTTTAGCGCTTCGTAGTTCATTCGCCTCGGCTGATGGTATTTTGCTAATAAATCAATTACCATCCATGTTAATGAAATCTTACGATGTGTCGACAGGAAACTGTATGCCCACGAACTGTGCGGCCACATGCTCACCTAGTTGCTCGTCCGACCAGGTCTGTGTCCTGGGCACAATGTCTGATTGCGGCAAGTGCCCTGAATCCAGATGTATCAGCCGATCCATTGTCGACCCGTCTGCAGCAACCTCATCCAGCGATAGCAGTGGCAGCAGCCGGGGCTCTAACAGTGCTCTAATTGGAGGCGTCGTAGGTGGATTGCTCGGTGCTGGCCTGCTGCTATGTGCAATCGGCTTCCTGGTAGTTCGATACAAACGAAAACGAGGCACAACCACGTTGCCGTTTACCTTTCGTGGGACGTCAACGGTTTCCGAGGTAAAAAATAAAAAATAAAAATAAAATAAACTGCAGCTCTCAAAGAATGCAACTATGCTCACAATCCACTCTAGTCGACTCGACATGAAGTCATGTCTGGCGTCATCCCAGTTGCATACATACCACCTTCGCCTGAGGTAATGCAGGAGCGAACATCTGCTTATCACCAGACGGATATGACTGCGCAGCAGCAGCGGTACGACAATGCAGTTCACTCTACATTAAAGAGAGGACGAAGCTCTGTGCCTCCTGAACAGCAGCAACACGATAATCCATTCGCTGATGCTCATCGCAACAGCGTAATGACCGATTTAACTGACGACGATAGCCGACGTGAATCGGTCGCATCCAGCGTGGTTCAGGCGGCAACCAGAAACGTTCCAACACATGCTTACCAAGCAACACGAGCCAGACCTCAAATTATGCGTGTCGATACCTTGCGAGTCAATGGCGGTCTCAGCAGGAGTGCATCTACGCGCACTGCCCTGGTTCCTGAATATGACACGACAACGTTAACTCGCTCGAACACAGACATTACCAAGCAACCACAAACGAGAATGTTGACTGTGACGAGAGAAGAATCTGAAGAACGACCAGGCTCGGCCCCCGCCGCGGTCTTCTCAGCAGACGATGATCCTTTCCATGACAGACACAGTGCGACAACTGACATTGACAATCCAGCGTACGGCCGATCTAGCCACGCGCAAACAACGGATAGCATGGTATCTGGCCCTGGTGACGGCGAAATCACAATATTTTGGGACGGGAACAGCAGCAGCAATCGCTCGGTCTCATCCACAACCTTCCCTAATCCTCCCCAGCCGCCGCCATCGTTACCGTTATCGTCATCGTCGTAATCCTCCCCTTTTCATGTCTCCTATCCTTCCCTTCATCTGTTGTCGTTGTGTATACCGTCGTTCTATTATATTCCATGTTCTTAGGCTTTATTCAAATCCAAAGACCAAAAATCAGACAGATCCCTTTATTCATCCTTGACAGTCTTGCCAGTCTTCTTGATAGCAGCTAGGACCTCTTCGCGAGGGAGGGTACTTTCTACGACAACTTGTTGCTTCTCGAGACTGATATCGATCTTTTCAACGCCTAAGTAAAAAAGGGAATGTTAGGTTACATCCACTGGTAACCTTTGAACGCGGGTAGATCTCACCTTCGAGCTTGGACAATGCACGGTTAACAGCATTGGAGCAGCCGGAGCATGCCATTTCAACGTTGAAGGTATATTGCTGCTATGGTAGTGAAGGCGTCACGAATCGTGTTTCAATCAAAAGCAAAGGCAATGCAGACAACTTACAGACATTGTTGATCTAGATGGGAAAAAAGAGGGACTGGTAACCAAACAAGAGCGGCAACTGTCACACTTAAATAATGCTGATATCGCGGATAATGTTAGCCGAGCCAGGCACCATGCGCGTGAGCAATTTCTGCTGCTTGCGGGATTGACGGGACGACCAGACTGAGTTTCATTTTTAAATCTGATGATGTGCTCGGAGAGACGCCTTCGTTGCTTTGCAAACCTGGTGGTGGCCCATCCCGAGTTGCAACTTGCAGATCTTGTCAGCCATGTCTACGCAGGTCAAGGTCCTATACTTTGCAGCAGCACGCGATGTGACCCAGATTACAGAAGAGGTTCTAGTCTTGCCCGAGAACAAACCAACGTTGAGAGACCTGACTATGAAGCTTGTCGACAAATATGGCGATTACCTCGAAAAGATTCTTGACCAGTCCATGTATGCGATCAATATGGAGTATGTCGATAAGGAATCCAAGATATATTCCGGTGACGAAATCGCCGTTATACCCCCAGTAAGCGGTGGATAACATGAATGTCTATTGCTTTGTAAAATGTAGAAGATAAAAAAAAGGAAGAGAGAGAGAGGAAGGACAAGGATATACAAGAAAGGTCTAAACAAAGTAAAGCAAACGATATAGTATACAAAAAATGATAGCAATTTAGGCGAACTTTTCAGGCAATTCAAGCAAATGTCTCATTTTCTTGACCTTGACAGCAAGGTACTTGTCCAGTTCCTTGCCAGCAGGCAGCAAGCTATTCTGAGGTGCGGGAGATGAAGACGGAGTTCGCAGGAGATCTGTGGCAACAGGTGTAGATGTCCAGGATCGTGGTACCATTGGTCGTCGTTCTACCACTTTGATGGATCCAAATGCTTCTAATTGCTCGATCTTGTCCGGGTTATTGGTGAGCAGCATGATTTTTTTCAGCTGAAGGTCTTTGAGGATGGCATTTGCAATTCCATAAGTTCGTGCATCGGGAGGGTGGTTTAACAAGACGTTAGCCGATACAGTGTCATGCCCCAGGTCCTGCAGATTGTACGCTCTGTTTTATATGGTTAACATTGATCCTCCTAAACTGTTTACAACGTGTATACTTGCTTTAATTTTTCGAGCAGGCCGATGCCTCGTCCCTCTTGACGCAAGTAAACAATAACTCCACGGCCGGCTTCCTGTATCAATCGCATCGCCTCGTCCAATTGCTCTCCACAGTCGCATCGTGCTGAGTGAACAGTTTCTCCAGTAAAACATTCAGAGTGGATACGGACAAGCGGTGGATCGCTGGACTGTTTCCATGCGTTTCTGGCTTTTGCCTGCTGCTCCTCCAAGTACTTTAACTGATCCTCTGTCAAGCTCAAATTTCGGCTTTCGTCTGTTACTACTTCTTCCAACCGGCCGTAATATGCACCGCGTACAATACGATTCATAATAGTCTCGTTTTCCCAAGCATCGTCCAGCGACTTAGAACGCAAATCATCGCCATACACGATCGCCAAGTGTTCCTTTGAATCTTGGTTGTTTTTATACAAATACAGATACATTTCACCGCCTTCGTTTGTTGGAATGCGCGCACGGACTTGACATTGTATACGAATAGAGTCTTGCTTCTTTGGCAGTTCGGGAGTGACAGCACTTGGCGAGTGTAGCTGTTGCTTCAAGAAGTCAATGTATTCCTTGTACGTGCGAGGCTGCGACTGCGGCGGTAAAGCTTTGGCGTTTTCGTGAACGACGTTCATACCAAACAGCGTGAATACAGTCGACATTCTGGGCCGCAGAGCGATTATGAGTAGGGAATCAAGTAACAATGGAGTGAAAGAAAAAGTGTCAGCAAGAAAACCTTAAACGGAAAAATCCGCACCGATCCTACTCAGCGTTTGGTAATTGCAAGACGCCTGATGACTAAGGCGGGAATCTGCTCTTCTCCGGCGCATAGAAGCATTGCATTATTCATCACGTCCACTGGGAACTCATTAATAATCAGAAGATACCAGGAATAATATTGACAACGATGATGTAGATCATATAACCCGTGAATTTTCGTAGGTTCCATAATATAATTAGTCTCCTTTACTCATTGTCCCCAATTATGCAGTATCTATCTTTATATGACAATGGGAATGATGCCAAAAGCGTCATCATGGAGAAAAAAAGATATTGACGACGGAGAAGACGCTGATGGCAGAGCACTTATCTCACGCCTTGCCTCATAAACTGGAATTTAGGCGAGCGGCGGTCTGAATAAACCGTTCGACGGCGGATGCAAAACCGCCGGAGAATGGAGGTTTATGAAGGCCAAGCGAGTTTATTCTTCAGACTCGGATCAGCTATGAGCTTCAGCGAACCAAGCGAAGCCTGAAGCGCTTGTAAAGAAAATACTAGCGTTTTAAGAGGATGGCGTGATATGATTGTTACAAACTTGTTCCTGGACAACTTTTTCCATTGTTTAAGATCTTGTTGCCGATGCTTTGCTCTACAGTAAAGTTATACAGAATTATATCATTAGATACAATGCAGAAGCAGCGTATAAAGTTCTTCTCGGTCGCCAGGCAATTAGAATAGTTTAGCATGATTGTATATAGTATTCAAGGTCGAAATGTAAAAGCTTTCCAAACGAAGGATCAAATAGTAATTTGAGTTTCTCAGGAGCAAGTCCGTCTTCCGAGCAACTTTCAACTCTCTCACATGTTGATCGGAAAGACGATCGCTGCCAACTTTTGTCGCAGCAGACCCGGATCATGTTCAGGGAATCAATGGTCAACTAGATCGTTGCTGCGATGGAACAACAATGCAGCAGGAGTAACGGCAGCGGGCCAGCAACCTTTTGCCGTATATTTGCATTGGCCATACTGTGAAAGGTGGTGCTAACATATCTTTCAGTCGCATTGTTGCACATTATCTCATACGAGCCATCTTAGCAAATGCACGTATTGCAACTTTAACAAATATGTCAATCCATCTAATCCACCCGTGGAGCGTTTGTCAAAGGCAAAGTAAAAAACAGGTCAATCATTCATCCGAAAGTTTCCTAATATCATGCTCCTTGCATATGCATGCAGGCATTGTTGAAAGAGATCGACTATTATTTAAATCTCTCGCATTTTGGACTCAAACAAAGAAAGATTACATCTGTTTATTTCGGAGGCGGCACACCTAGTGGGTTTGAACGTTTAAATAATTCTAAAGTTGCATATGCTAACAACAATCAAAAAGGTCTGGCGAGTGTAAGGAAAATTATTCAAGCAAGCAACTGCTCCTGAGCATTGAAATTGCATTTTTTAGCCTTCAACGGTAGAGCGTATATTAACAGCGCTTAACGTATCAAGCGACGTTGAAGTAACTTTAGAGGTAAGGTTGAATGAATCTCGGAAGTTGCATACTTCTTACCAACTCGAGTTTAATGCTGCTAGGCAAATCCGACGGTACGCACATAGTCACATTCTACCACAAAAGGCAGACTGGACTAAATACCTTGCAGTCTTCTGAGGCATCTCGTCTGCGAGATTTCAAACAAGCTGGCATCAACCGACTGTCTTTAGGCGTTCAATCATTCAATGATACCGATTTAAAGCTTATGGGTAAATTACCAGCTCTTTAAACGCCTCTTCTATCTATATCCAATTGAAATACTAGGACGTGATCACACCGGGAAGGAAGCTGTGGCCAACATTGAAGAAGCGAAAAGATTGTTTGACAACTTTACATTTGATCTTATCTTTGCGAGACCAGGACAAACAATTTCTGATTGGAAACGAGAACTAGAGGTAGCGTATAAGATATGTAATCTTTTATTATCCGGATCAACAGTGTTAACGTATGAATTTTGCAGCATACTCTGAAATACCTGGCTGGTGATCATCTTTCAATATACCAGCTCACGATGGAACGTGGCACTCCGTAGGTTTTGGGGTTAGCAAATATACTCTTTACGAAGTTAACTTGCGTTACCATGACAGACTTTGGAAAAGCAGAAAATTGATACCACCGCTGCCGTCTCTCGACGAAGCTGCGGATATGTATGACCTGACAATTCAAATGGCCGAACAGTACGGCTTTGCCCACTATGAAGTATCCAACTATGCGCGGAAGAATACAGCTATAAGCAGGCACAACTTTTCGTACTGGCAAGGCATGGATTATTTGGGAATTGGACCGGGTGCACACGGTCGTTTAACAAATCTCAATACCCTGGAACGGATACGAACTTTTGGGGTATGTAGATGTTGACGTGCAATATCCTGGTACATATATTCAACTTATTCGTCTCCAGGAGTTCCATCCAGAAAAATATATGGCACTGTGTGAGCAAGAAGGCGAAGGTATCCGAAAGTGGATACCTATACCGCCTCGAGAGATGCGTGAGGTAAACTCGTGAGGTTTCTCCGTTACATACAGCGATTTGCTAATATATAATAGGAATTAATTGTGTTTGGGTTGCGGACACGGATGGGCATTCCACAGTCGAGGTTCAAAAAGCTCACTGGTCAAAATTTGATGGACTTACTCGATACCGAAACTGTCGACAACTATATCAATTCTGGCTTCTTGTTATTACATGAAGGTGACTGGCCGGATAGTCACAGATATACACCGCAGCAGTTGCGAGGTGAACTCCAAGGACCCGGTGGATTGCGTCCCACTGAGGCAGGCCTTGCTCGAATGGACTCTATTTTACCAAATATATTCCGTTGATGATCATGAATTTAATGCAAAATCTATCTATGTTACATGTACTTTGGGATAACAGAGCGAATGTATGTGGGGATAGGTATATTCCAATAGTCTAGTTGAGCCATGATTCGAGTAAAGAGTGCGGCAAATAAGCCAGTAGCATTTTCCAGCAAGTTCGTCGTATAATTGTTGGAAGATGATAACTTGAACCACGTCAGATAAACAAAAATGGAAAATGATAAGTTTATGCTTACCATATTGTCGGAATTCAATCGTTCATGATACATTTGTCTGAATCGTTGAATTGCCTGCAGACTTTCGGACAGTCTGTTAAATGTATTAAATAAGGCAACGATCTCTGAACGCTGCAAAAGGTTCGGGTTTCTCTTGGGGCTACGTGTCCTGATTAGATACAATCCTAATTTGAAGGATAACAGTATTGGTTCGCCACGTACTTTAGACTGCGGTCTTCGTAGGAAAATAGGACTTTGAGAGCTGTGCCGAGGCCGGCTGTCTGGATTTTGCCCCACAATCTGCATTTTTCGCATCCCACACAATCCATAATCCGAGAAACATTTCGGAAATGGTCGCGGAACTCAATCTTTAGGCTCTGTAGACGAAATGTAGAGTAAATATGGTTTATCGGCGCCATTGGATTATCTGATATGTATACATACCTTGGCGTCCTCTCCTTGGAACATGGTGCTTTCGTCAAAAGTGACAGGGCATGTCCTTGCCGTCTCGATAAGGCTGTGTACTCCATCCTTTACAACTTGGTCTTCCGCGGGGTCACCTGTGCAGAAATTGTAGCCCTCTAGATAGCCTGACAGTTTAGTAACGGCGCGCATCACCACCGCGTAAGTAAAGTATATGTTCTGTAATCTCTCCGGGTGTGCACCAATACGTGTGACGAAGCAATCGAGATTAGGACCCTACAAATGTTTTTTATAAGCAATTTGCAAATTTCCAGGCTTTTGTATATATCAACGCTTACCCATTCTCCCGTCGTCTGGTTAAAGTATTCATCACAAATATGGATGGAAATAGACGAATGCAAGCCTGGTCAAAATAAATCAGGTGATTGTCGAAAATAAGATATTAAATTCATGTTACCTGAGATCAGGCGATAATAGACACGCTTTTCAAGGCAGACTTCTTCTCCATCACCGTCAGGATCTTCTGCAAGATCATTCAGCAGTGCATCCAGCTTATCACGGTCTTCTGGGACGTGCGCAAACTTTCGTTCGACCTCGGCGACAGATTCCGCCATCTTCAGAGGGTTGTTGCTGGTAGCAAGACCAATCTGATCAGCAGGACCGGTGTTAAGGATATTATTGCATGTTTCGCAACCATCCGTCATCTTGTGTACTATGTTGAAGCAGTTCTCCTCGTAAATTGATTTCCACACTCGTGCCGCTGATTCACCGGCGTATCCTGTAAATCGTTCAGGATTCTCTATCAAATCAACGTATACGCCATCTTTGAAAAACATGTCAGCAGCCGCAAAGTCTGGCATCAATTGCAAGAGAATTTACCGGCATCGTTTTCATCGTCGATCATGCAAAAGTCTTGATCCTTATACTGACAGACCTCAAATGGTTGGAAAAGCTAAATACAGTGCGTTAATTACAGCATTTTACTTTTTTTTTTCTTTGCACTCACTGATCCTCTCGGTGACATCTGCACTGCGCTCAATGCCTGTTGACGCCATTCCTCTGGTATGGCAGACTATCGTCTGGTTAACTTCTATACCATGCACTTGAACATATTCTTTTCCTTACTTCATCTGTTGTTGCGACCGAACAATCTCGGTTCATACACAGCCCATCGTCGTTCCAAAACGGACACTCTCGCCATAGATTTAGCTATTTTGAGGTTTAAAATTAGCATTGACAGAAAATTGCCCGAACGAAAAAGGAAAAAAGAAAATCACCTTATAATATCGAAAGAACTTTGTCCTCACAAGCGCCTGAAGCTGTTCGAATACTTGACGTTGAATATTCTCGACACTAGCATAGTCGCAACAAGTATCTTGGATCTGTCCCGCCGGCTAAAAATTATCGATTGACGAGTTAGCAGCCAATTAAGCCAATATCTTTTATCGACTGCTGTCATCGTCTTGACAGCTATTACTTTACATTGCAATAGTCCTGAGATTCTGACGACTGTAGGACGTTTTCGACAAAGTCGATCGGTCTGGGATCTGCAAGCGGCGATCGCAGCGCGGCGTTGTCGCCGGCCAAAACTTGATATGCAAGTAGCAGGAATAGGAGGAGTTTATACGTGAAACTGGTGCCTTGCTTCAACATTGTAGATTAGTGACGAAGAAAAGCACACCACGTTATTGCATATTCGTATTTGGAAGCCGTCTGGAGATTTTTAGGTCGCACCTCTTGCGAAGGTCAACGTGGCACAAGGCAGGCTGCTTTGCCTGCGGCGGAGGTTGAAGCCCAACACGGATGCATTGTGTAAAGTGCTCGCTAGAGAGACGCGGGAAAGAGAAACTACCCTTGCGACAGAAGGGATGGTTGTAAGAAAAAGGAGACAGCAATCATCTGTTGCACAGCACCATTGTTCGAAAAGAAGAATCTAGGCCAACACCGAAAGCGTTTGATGTTGCATAAGGAAAACCCCCTTAATGCACATTCTCGCACAAACGGCAGAAACAAGATGGGCCTGGAAAGGGGTGACGATCCTGTATTATGATTTTTTCTGTGTGAAACAATGAGCCAGTTTCGCGCGAAGATATAATTACAGCAAATCCCCCATGTGACTTGGGAAGTCGTTTATTCTTTTTGGCCGATTTTTAGAGGAACATAAGAACGAGAAAAAGGTAAAGCTTACAAGAAGTTTTTTGTTCTTCTATGTACAAAACTAGAAAATGAAGAAGAAGAATCAAGTGGAAAGATATCACGTTCAGTACATCAGTGAAATAGAGACAGATAAAAAAAGAGCAAAGGGCAAGTTTACAAGCATAGAGAGACAAGAAGGGTGCGCATACAACAAAAGAGTAAAGGGGGAATTGCAGGGACATGCGAGTAATGAGGAAATAGAGTATAGTTTAAGAAAAAGAAGAAAAAGTTGAGAATAACGCGTAGTACATTTGGTATCCCCTTCTTCCACGACCTTGCTTAAGGAAAAGACGGGTGGTACCCTGGGGTGCCCCAAAAATAAAGCTTGTTTAACAGACTGCCGGAGAGAAGGAAGGCCAAGCATGGGTGGAGGAGGACGTACCTTCATTCGAGTTGGTTTGAATGTAAGGTTGGGGGAAGGTACCAACAGAAGTTCCAGAAGTGCTGGATGCAGTTGTGCTTGAGCTAGCAGCTGTCTGCTGGAACGACACAGGCATGAAAGAAGCCGGGTATAGTTGAGGGTATCTTGCGTCCATAAAGGATAAAAAATCGCCAATCATCGAGGCTTGCTGAGGAGTCAAGAACGCACCAGGCAAGATCTGCTGTTGCTGGGGATGGTGCTGCGAGTGCATGGCAGCGACATTCAGCATCTGGGGCGCATTGCTATAAGGCACCTCAGGTTGCTGCGGTGCCGGGGTTGGAGGGGAGAATAGCATCATATCCGGTCCTTGGAGTAATCTAGGATCCATAGGTATATTTGCTGTTGTTGCTGCTAGGCCTCCGATGTGGTTGCCTGGACTCGTGGCATCGTTCAGAAAATCTGCAGGTTGCATCGTCATGTGCGAGTAGAGCACTTCATTATTGTGATCCAACGGTGGAGCAGGCCCAATAGCAGTTGCAGACCGGAAGCGGGAATCGACTGAGGATCGCCTGTCGTCTGTTTGAAGACTGCTGGTGCTGCTGGGCACTCGTTTTGGCTGCTTGTGGCGTTTCCGGCTGCTCGAATCGGTGCTAGACGAGGACATGGATAGGCGTGACATGCGCTTGCTAGGTGAAGACGAGGAGTCTGCAATCGGGGGAGACGAGTCCTGTTCTGCGGAGGAGCTGACGGTGTTTGCGCTAGATTCGGTCAAGGCAGGTGCAGCCACTGATGCAGTTCGTTCCCTAAACGAGGAAGTAGATGCATTGTTTCCTTTCAGATGCAGCTTAGAACGTTGAACCTGGTTTCTCAATCGCTCGTTCTCCCGCCGCAGCTGCTCAATTTGGTTCTGAAATGTGGTTTCCCTCGAGGGGGAATTAGACACTATTAAATAAGAATTAATAATGGTATGTAAGATTATCATGTCTGATGAAGATACTTGCCAAATTCGAGCGACTTTGCAACAATAACAGATTTGCTTGGGCGTCGCACAGACTGTAAGGAAGGGAGGGCATGTGCGAGTTGCTGAAACTTTGAGTTGAGGTTTTCGCGGCGCTGTCGTTCAAGAGCGTTGTGTGCGGATCTCTTGTCGTGATGCGCTTGATCTGACAGACTGCTAAATCCCAAGATTGCTCAGGGTTTATTTCTCGCCCAAACTTTGCATTTTCTTTTCTTGTCAAATAAAGTTACCTTTCATCAAGGGACGCATTCATATTGTTTGAAGAAAAGATATTACCTGGTAGCTCGTTAAAAAGATGCTTTGCTATACTCAACAGAGTTTCAACATACCATAAGGGTAAGGTGGCATACCAGAAAAGGTGTGTAGAAAGTTGTTTGCAGCGTTCCTTGCTGACCGGCCTGAAGAAGAGGTCTTGAACTTGTCAGAGGGCATGGAAAGTTAGGGCGTAAGCGAGAAAAGCAGTGCGAAAAGAAAGAAAAAAAGGAAAATAAAAGAAAAAAGGCAAAAAAGGGAAGCAAGAAAATTTCCTTGGGCTTATATTCTAACAATCGAGGGAGAAAAATAAAGTCTCTCGATGCGGGTAAAAAAGAACGCTCGAGCGTATATTTATAGGAAGCAGCCAGCGGAAGAGGAAAGGGGGACCATCGCACAGCACGCCAGACATAAAGGTATTTACCATTAGATTTACTATATTCGATACTAATTGGCTGGCGATCCGAGCTTCCTATCGACATCTGCAATTTAGGTTTTTTCCTTGCCTACGGATCAGACGTATCATGTCCAATTACGGGTGCACGGTGGGCCTTTTGCGCTTTCCAAAGATACAACAAGTTCTTTTTTTCCTAATCCTGTCACAAATCTGAAAGGGGTTATGGTTTGTAGACATGTGTATGCTTGCGCTTTGCTTGACAAGCGACTGATTTATCGAAACAAAGAGAGCTGGGAAGCGAGCAAGCCAAGGTTTCCTTTTCCATCCCCATCTGCCGAGATCCATGTAATCTGCTGACGCATTCAATAATAAACGAGCATATATGCATCAATGTCTGTGCATATCAAACCTCCAAGCATAACACTCACTACATGCTATTATTTCTCTCTCTTTTTACTTCTATAAAGCGCCTTTCCTTTTAGCATAGAGCTAGAATTTAGCTAAACTGATGGGAGGATGGAGGCCAAGATGATCGGAGCATAAATAGTATACAGTGATCTTTGCCGTCATGATGGTGATGCAGCAGCTGGCAGCAATGTGTTATACATCAGAAAAAGCTTATTGGAAGACTATATGCGGTCCTCACACCTCAGTGCACCATGCTGCATTCCAAATCGAGTCATGATCGTCAGCTGGGGTGGGAGTTTGGCAACGGCCCTCTACTCGATCGCATATAAGCCCTCCGTGCGGTGCCGTCTTGTCTGTATGTGGTATAACGTTCCACTTTGGTTGACATGTATTTCCTTTTTTCTCAACCATATGGTTGCACGACTTGATGCTTTTCCCTGATCATCGTCACATGGAGAAAAATCAACCGCCCTTTCAAACCTCGGGATTTCCGGTCCAGAGTTCGCCAAGGGCGTGTATATCGAAAAGGCAACCGGGAGAGAGATAGTATTGTAGATTTTTAGACGTAGAAAAAATTCAATCGAGGTCAGTAGAAAGCAATATCAGTGGCCAACTTGGAATTCTGCATGTTATGCATTGCAGAGAGCTTTTTCAGTGGAACCAGCGCAGCAGCCACTCAAATAGATGTGTATCATTCATTTCTTTTCTGTGTATATGATTCTTTCTACTTGATGCATCCATCCTCTTTTTTTCTTACGTTCTCATTTTCCTTAGACAGGAGGTTCTGCCTTCCAGGGGCTGGGGATGTGCGTGTGAGAGGGTGGAGGCGGTATCTTTTTTGTTTCCTCAATCGCCATAGAGTGGACAACGCCTAATGCCTTTGTCATGGCCAAATCTCTTTGTCTTTAGATTATTTGCCCCTAATTCCGATGTTTTTATTATTCCAACATTTTGGAAATGATGTACTTGGGTATTATGTATGCAGATCAGCACCAGCAATAAGTCCCTTTCTCCGCGGTGGTGCGAAATTCTTGCATCCGTTTGAATGATCTGCCATGTACATAGTACAATTATCCGTATTTAGCCGCTATCGATCGGATGCAGTGTGTGCCAGATACGATGGCTGGCTCTTCTTGTCCCTCTTGGGATAATGTGAAACCTCGTGGTCAAATCATTTGATAGTTTGTCTGGACAGTTCAAGATGTGCTGAAAGGTGTATTCGTCATCACCTTGCAGATCATGCAGCTCATACATCGGACCCTTTTGATCGAGAAGACAAGCTCCTAAAATCTCCATTGTGTTTTGGAAGTTCAAAATCGGAGAAAGGAGAAAGAAAGGAAAACTCCTAAAAACGTTGCCAGCATCAGACAAGAAAAAAAGGGAAACGATCGAGATATAGTAGCCCTCAAAGCATTTACCATCTTCGTCCCTCCGCATTCCCTTTCCAGTATGCACGCGTACGTAGCAAAGTTATTGTGTTAACCACGGTGCAAATCCGCGTCATCGTAGAAGCACCGACAGTGGTACGAAACCTGCACGAGCCACGCTCAGACAGGCAAACTGTCGTACATGTTAGACGATGATGTACAGAAATTCTTTCGCCGCGATCGTTTGCTTTTCGGCCAGCCAGCTCCACCTCGGGAAAAGCACAGGCCATCCTGCAGAGATGCAGCAACCCAGTGACAATAAACTATCTTGTTAGGAGACGAATTGCACTGCAGCAGGCACTTCTAAAAGTTACGGACGATTGCTTGCTGAGAGTGATGCTACACGGCTCCGCATCCGAGGGGTGCGGATGTGTTACGGGTCCCCCCGAGGACCAGTGCCTATGTAACTTTACACAGCCGCACAAAGTTTAAACACCAAAGTTTACCTCGAGCAGCAAAGAGAGGCACACCCGCTGAAATAGAGAGAATCGCTATGTAGTGAGGTTAGAGAAAAACTTAGACAAACTTTGTTCTAAGCCTGCATGCTGTAACAGTGTAGACCACTTGACGTGTACGTAATATTAAATGTCAAAGGTCAGCAAAGTAAGCTAGGGGCTGGGATTGCAGACAGACGGAGAGATAGGTCAGGAAAGGAAAAAAATGATGCTGTGCTAGTATTAGCGGAAATCGTATGTGCAGACGACGATTATCCCCTAAACCTTCACTAGCGGACGCGGCATGCAAAGTGCTGCTGCGCGCTTTGATTTTTGCAAAGAGTCCCCTGGGAACAATCGATTGCGCAGGGTTCAGTTCTCAATACAATGTAATCTAGCTACAGTGCATTGAGAAGTGCCTTTGTGAATCTAAATTACAGGATTTTTGTCAAAAATTTGCGCCTACAAGTAGAAGTGCTTTCGCGTATATTTCCAGAATGCGGAACGCTAGAGCATCTTATGTGCCTTGCCGAACCCTTTTGCGCAGTCCTTTCAAGCAGCACTTGCTGGGAGATGAGCTACGAGCACAGCAACAACATTGAAGATTCACTTGCCGGATCTCTTCATAACTTTCGGTTTACAAACTACAAATATCACAGGCCATCAGTAAATGAGTGCCTTTTTCTAGGTTTATTACAATACGGTTCTGACGTAACAGCTCTTGTATAGCCCTGACTGTTTGAATTCGAATTTTTGTGTACTTCAACGCGTATGCTCTCATACAGTGAACTGGAAAGTCGAAGGAATATAAACGAGCCATTTTCCTTCCTTTCCCTTTTTCGTTGCATCAACGAATCTAGTTACATATGCCTATCTGGTTGTCAAGTAACTAAGTCCATCTGGAATCAATCATCGCTGAAGGAACAGGATCCGATCTACCATTTGTACTTTTTGTATGTAATATGTACATTAATACAGAGTCGAAATCAGTAGTGCATTCACTTTAAAAGAAAATTCATGTCCATAGCAATTAAATTTTGACGAATAACAATGATAATATTCGCGCTTTTTTCATCCATTCTTCTCATGCAAAGACTCTTTCTTCAACTGTTGTATATACATTGTCGTGGATAAACTGTACAGCATGCCGTGTCGAGATGCACGTAGCATTCCTTAGGATTCTGACAATTGAAAAGACTATCACTTGTTCAGACAGCTGCTTTCGCAAAAAAAAAAAATCGATCGTTTTCCTTTCTGAAAGTGTCCTTTGCAAAATATGTCCTCATAGTAATGCGTGCAGTCAAGAACAACCGAGTGCAACCTCGACCTCTTTTCGCTTGAAACTTCAAACTTACGACGGCATTCTCTAAAATCAGGATAACGCCCTTGTTGTCCTGGAATACAATATGTAACACATTTTTTCTAAATATTTAGCATATAACAAATGCAAAGTTTTGCCATTTACTTATTTATATTCAATTACTGTAGTACCATGAAAAATACCGGAATCTCTAACATATGATGTATCTACTGCGAATTAATATCAGCTTGAGAGAGAACTGCTATGCTCTTACCTTGCGCAAAATGTAAATATATGTTTCAAGAACTTTTCTCAAACTCGATTTTGCAGAAGTTGACGAAAGAGAGCGACTGAGCAACCACAAAAGGCATCTCAGATTTTTGGTACGGTTTTTTGAATTCAAATTCGCGCCTGAAGACGGAAAAGATTAATGGACACTCCTTTATTCTATTTTGGACGATAGCGAAGAGGAATGGATATTGCAGATTTTCCTTTGCTCTGTCTATCTCGATCGCCCGCCATGCGTGCTTCATTCGTCACATAAATTCCCCAAACAAGAAATCTGCTTTCCGACGTATGCCATGGCCCAATACGATATAGTCCATGCCTGGATAATTAAACATCATACAAAGAATTTTATCCTAGATCATATACATAGTTGTCTCCTAGTATTGTGATGCTCTCTCGGGTTGATATGATTGATTAGAGAAGATCCTTTCGATCTTTATGATCTGTACCGCTAATCCTCTATTGTAAGTTTATATCAATGTGACATAACGTTGAACGAAAATCTAGATGCTCTGAATGAACTTTTGCGGAAGATGCCACAGGAGCCTCTTGCTACTATAGCAACAATGCCTCTATTCTTAAACATTGTGGCTTCCCTTGGTTAGTGATTGCGTAGAATTTGTTATTAAAATGATTTAGAGTAGCAGCACGACATAGAGACAGCAAGTCTGTGAGATGTGTTTTTGTATTCAAAACGATGAACAAGGGACTACTATCTCGCACTACGACTATCTAAATTCTGAGAAGGTTAGGTAGTACGGGAAGATGGACTATGAACGGATCAACCAACACCGGTGACTTAGTGTACAGGGGATATCTCAGATCTGTCGCACAGCTCCTTGTCGTAGATGGTACATTTACATTCGTATATACTGATTTGTCAAAAGAGCGCAAAGGATGGTGGCACACGCATGCGTTGTTTCATAAGATCGACCGAGCCGTACAGAGCCGTAGACTTGAGTGGAAATATCGCAAGGGCAGCGACGGAACCCGTCGCCAATATCAGTTGCTTGCTATATTTTCTACTATGAATATAAATTGACCGGTGGATTCTCGATCGTCTGGATCTGGATAAGGTCGATATTTACTGCATACGATGACATTTATTCTCTTTGCAGGGTGCAAACGACTATAAGGCGCTCGGATATACATGAGTAAAAATCAATCACTTGGAAACATAGCAGGATGTCCGATGAAAATTCTATTTCTCTCATCTCTTTCGTCTATCGTTTTCTTCATTCTCGGCGGCTTCGCTGGATCCCTCAATTTGACTGGTGACCGGTAAGTGCAAACAAGAAGTCAGATTTACGTATATCCTGTTCACACATTGCAATATCTTGCTTTGATCTCTAGTCTGGAATACATATTGTATAAAAAGCGTTGAAATCGAACTAGCTGACCCATTCCGTTCCTTGCGTGTCCCTTTTTGTTTCCGTCCTCTTGATGTCCGCCTCCCTCCCATCCTCTTCTCCGTCAAGACATCTTGCTTCTTGCTGACTGTCTTTTGCTTTCCTTAGTCTATCACCGTAGCAAAAACGGTTTGATCCAATACAGCTTGCTGGTGAGTACATTATATCTGTGTCAATTTCTATAGCCAGGAGACTGACTCAGAGGAAATATTTGCGCTGCGGACATGCTTCTTGCGACAACCGCAACAGGGGTTTAGACACCATGGTAAGTAATCGAATGGAAGGAATTATGCAAAAATGTGATACTAATTGACGCTTTTTACTTTATGCTTAATAAAATATTAGCTGTAGCTGTTGTTAGTTAGCATATCTGTAGCTCAAACAAGTTTATTGTTTTCCCGCTCTTGGCGGGGACCACGCATCGTGTCGGGGCAGGGCAGACGTGGGCAAAAGGGGGAA